>NC_081550.1:2660674-2663846 GCF_901000735.1 Corylus avellana
CCTTTGGTGCCACAGATCTGCTTCAGCACTTGCATTCGCAACAGCAATAGTATCCCTCATATCTGTGGTCATATAGAGGGTACCAGTCTTTTCACCTTGAGCTATCATCATAGCCCCAAATGTGACCTTCCATTTACCTCCGTGGAAGTGAATGCCATGCCCTTCATCATCAAGCTGTCCCACAGAGATCAGATTCTTCTTCAGCTCTGGAACATGCTTGACTTTCTCCAACTTCCATACTGAATCTGCATGTATTCTAATCCGAACATTTCCCATGCCCACAACATCCAGCGCCGTACCATCAGCTAGATACACTTTCCCGAAATCTCCACTAACATAGTTTCCCAAGATTTCGCGTATCGCTGTTGTATGAAAGGAAGCCCCTGAGTCCAACACCCAAGAATCAAAGGGACTGTCAACCGAGAGGATCAGGGCCTCTTGCGCTTCATCTGCCACCACGTTTGCAGAGTCGCTTGTTGCCTCCTTTTTCGGAGCTTTACATTGATTTTTGTAGTGACCCGTCTTGCCACAATTCCAACACTCAATAGTTTTTGAGTTGCTCTGGCTGTTGGAATTTCTTGGATACCTTGATTTTGACCTGCCGGCCCTTGATCTCGACCTTCCATGCCCGTTGCCTCTGTTTGATCTTCTGCCTCTACTTTCCACATTCAAAGCAGATCCGGAAGTGGACTTATCATCTGCCTTCTTCATGGTCGCATGAGAGATGATGTCTTGCACAATCTCATTGAACTTGAGAGTTGTCTTTCCAAACATGAGCGTGGTGACAAAATGCTCATAAGAATCTGGAAATGATGCAAGCAATAACAAGGCTCGATCTTCTTCACTGAATTGAACATCTATCCGATTCAAGTCGTTGATCAAAGCGTTGAAGATGTTGATATGCTTCATCACGTCCTCGCCTTCCTTCATCTCCAGTTTGAAGAGTTTCTTCTTGAGGAAAAGCTTATTTGACAAGGATTTCCCCAGATATATGGCTTCTAGCTTGTCCCACATATCTTTGGCAGAGATTGCTGATATCACATGATTTAACACATCATCTGTGATATACATCTCAATGGTAGAGATTGCCCGTTGATCGATATCTGACCACTCGGGGTCAGTCATGCCCTCCGGTCTTTCTTCTAAGGCAACTAACAGCCTTTGTTGAATAAGAACGCCACGCATCCGCCTTTGCCATAAGCCAAAACTGATCTTCTCATCAAATGGCTTTATTTCAACTTTCATAGATCCACCGGATCCATAATTTGGACTCCACTTCTTTGAACTGTCACTTGAAGAAGTAACTTCAGGAGTGGTTTCGGGGGTTTCGCGAGACATACTTCTTGTTGTATAAACTTGACGCTATTGCTCCCACTCGAACGGAACACGAACCGAGCTCTGATACCAATTGTTAGGAAATTAGGACGCCGCTAATTTCTTTTGACAGGATCTTGGGATTCAATTTTTCAAGAAAACAACAACACAATAAAATATAAAGGCACAAGACAAGAATTTATACGTGGTTCGGCCAATACTGCCTACATCCACAGAGCACACCAGATATTACTATATCACTTTGAATGAACTACAATTATGGATCAGCAGATCTTACTCACACAGTGTATCTCTCACACTCCTGAAAATACACACTCTTGTGTTTTGCTCACTCTCTTAGAAAAACACTACTCTTGTATTTTTCTTGCTCTTTTTATGAAAGCACTATCACTTTCTTTTAAGAAGCTCTCGTTGGTGTCTAATTTGCAAGTGGCCTTCCATTTTGTTATATAGGCAATTTCCAGCACCCATATTTCAAACATTTCGGTCACTTACTCTATAGCATAGCCCACAATTCTCCTTTCACACCTATTTTTCTTCTTTCATCTAGAAGCCCCCTTATCTATAAGCTTTCAATGAGACAAAGCTTCTTAAGGGAAGACAATCGGCCAAGGCTTTAACAAAGCTCCCTTTTTGTCAAAGATTGCAGCTGCAAATTTCTACGTGGAGAAATGTGATGAGTAATGATAGTGAACCCAATTGTCAACAAAGGTGAGCCACACTTTGCCAACATAATGATAGTGAACCCAATTGTCAACAAAGGTGAGCCGCGGCTTACCTGATTCAAAGCAGGGTGATGATCGACAGGGTTATGAATCAGATCTCCATTTGGGTACTTTCTTTCTCTTGCTGTGGAAAAGTACCATCCGTGTTCTTTGTCTGTGTATATTTCTTCAATCACTGCAAAATGTTATATGTTAACAAAATTTTCAAATAATAATAATAATAAAAGGCTACGTATGTGTTTATGCTTCAACCATTCTCTATATATATATTACAGTCATTCAACGAAAGAATCAAAGAAAGAAGAGTGATTTTTGAGCAAGAACCTGGAACATAATCAAGAATAGTTGCTTCATATCTCAACATATCCTCCATTGTTGGACTACTCCCTGAAGGAAAAGACATTCGGAGAAGAAAACGTAAGATTGAAAACTCTAGGGGTGCTCAAGAATTCTATATATCTCCCTTAAAAGTATGAGTTAAGTAAAGAGATGTGTTTGATTAGTACGTAGCTCATCTCTCAAAGAGAAGTACAGTGACCTACGATTAGAGCGGTATCCTTTTCTTCCAACTACTTCTCATAAACTTAAGAGTTTAGAATGCCTGATAGTTCTAGAGTTGAAAACTTTCATGGGCACCACCTAAGCCATGTGGTACCGCTACTAACCTTGTGTTTGAGCATTCTCTAATTCATCTCCCATTTTAGTTTTGCAAAGCTTAGAGCTGAAAAGTACTTCTGTGCGGGTTTTTTTTTTATTTTTTAATTTACTCAAAAATTCTTTAAAAGATTATCAACAACAATTTTTATTTTCTTCTCTTAATTAACTAATTAGCTACTAAAAATGACAAATGTTCATAAGATCCTTTTAAACCATAGTTTTACTCAATACATATCTAATAAATTTAAAAATTCATAAATTTTAGTTCTTATAAACTGAAACATATTAAATATTTGTTCCCATATATGTAGTTTAAAACGAAATATAAAGGAAAAAAATTCAAAATAAAAACATAGATTAATCAATTATACGAAATGATTGATTAATCATTATATTCCAATAATGACACCACTTCTCCTCCACTACACAATCCATTATGGTAAACTTTTGTCTTT
>NC_081550.1:2663946-2740217 GCF_901000735.1 Corylus avellana
GGAAAGACCTCCATTTGGATGCTACAAAATAAATTGGGACGTGGCCATTGATGTACAATCGCACTGCATGGGCTTCGGTGTTATCATCAGAGATCATAATGGTCTCGTGTGTGCTGCCCAGAGCGTGAGGGTTAATAGAGGTTTTGAGCCGGTGATAGTGGAGGCCATGGCGGCTATGGTAGCAGTGGAGTTCAGCAAAGAAAGAGAGCTACAAGATGTCATGTTAGTAGGAGACTCATTGCAGATGGTCCAAGCTTTGAAGGAGAGGAGTCCTAGCTGGAGAACGTATGGACATATTATTGACGATACAAGGGCACTTCTTGGTTCATACAGGAGTTGGATGGTCCAACACGTGAGGCGGGATGCAAATCGGGCAGCTCATGGCCTTGCTAAAGAAGGTCTGCGGTAAGCTACTGAACGAACTTGGATTAATGAGTCACCTGAATGTATTAGTGCCATAGTATCCTCAGAGCTTCATGCTCTTTTGTTTAGATCCTGATGGGTCTGGATTTTTCTTAATGAATGAAAGCAATGAAAGTTTCTTTGGATAACATATATGTTAAATTTCAAAAATTACTTGGACTCTTGTTTATCTCTTATCTACTCTTTTTTTAAGATCTACAATTACATCTATAAGAGCATTCACATCAATATTTGGTTGCTATATTTTAGCCAAAAGACCACTTTTATTTATTTTAACTACCTACTTTTTTTAAAAACACACATCTCACTTAGTATTTTAACTTATTACTTTTACTATTTTATTTAAATATGATTTCTTTATTCTTTTTTTATTCTTTATTTCCTTAAATACCCCTTTTTAACTCTAAACTTCAAGAAAAATGCTATGCTACATAAACCAATAGTGGACTTCACAAATTTAATGATGGATTGTAAAAGAATAGGAACAGGATCCCCTCCAGTCAATTTTGGACTGGAGAATAGAGACCTTGAGGCCATAAATGAGACATATGTCCCATTAATAATAATAATAAAAATATTATATATATATATATATATATATATAAAACAAAATAATAAAAAATTAAAACAAATTTTTTTTAAAAAAAAAAATTAAGGGGTGGCTGGGAAAGTTTTCAATTTTAGAAACTTTTGAAGCCTTCCAAACTTGAAGTTTATGATACTCACCTTAATCGTCACTGTGTACTGCTTTGAGAGAAGATAGAATAATTTTTTTATTATATATTATATCCCAGAAATAAAAATAATAAAATAAATCTTAACCGATAAAAATTTAAATCGAGTTAAATCACTTAGATTATGAAAAGATTTCATCAGTTAATGAGTTTGATTTTTGAAAGATAATGTAGATTTTATTAAACAATATACAATTTTTTTTTTTTTTAAAAAAAAAATGTTTATCTCTATATATAACTAATAATTAAAGTACATGTTACATTCCGAGCGAAGATAGAAGTCTTTATCATACATGATACTTCAAAATTGAAAAGATAGTAATTAATGAAATTATCTCCTGAAGAAGAGATGAGCTACGTACTTACTAATCAAACACATCTCTTTACTTAACTCATACTTCTAAGGGAGATATATAGAATTCTTGAGCACCCCTAGAGTTTTCAAGCTTACGTTTTCTTCTCCGAGTGTCTTTTCCTTCAGGGAGTAGTCCAACAATGGAGGATATGTTGAGTTTTGAAGAAGATATTCTTGATTTTATTACAGGTTCTTGCTCAAAAATCCCTCTTCTTTCTTTGATCATTACCTTGCAGTTGACCAAATGAATATAACGGGTACGCATTTAATTTATGTCTAAAGCATTTTATTAGTGGCTAAAGGTTTAAATTTAAAATCTTTCGAAATTCTGATATTAAATCCTAAAATTCGAAAAAGTATAGTTGGTCAATTCTCAAGAATTTCCTCTTCATCTCCATACTCATAGTTGTCAAGAAAAACCTTTATAGATCGCAATCATAAAGGCAAAAAGGGCAAACTCATAGGCATAGCAATTAAACAGCTTTTCTTTTTATTTATTTATTTTGGGACAATACAAAACAAAAGATGGACAAAAAAAAAAAAAAAAAAAAGGAACACAAAAGGGAACAAGATTAGGGGGATTAAGATCGCTTAAAAGCAACTACAACTATCCGGGAATGGGCAAAAGGGAATGCAACCAGTAATGTTAGTGGCAGCGGCCCATTTAGCTAAATTATTAGTACGATGACCGATTAGTAGTTTGACAAGAATAGGCTTCATTGATGAAAGGTTTTAATTGCCAATCTGGAGGACAATCTTGGCTGCGAAGGTCACAGTGTACTTCTCTTGAGAGAAGATAAAAGAAATTTTTATTATATATTATATCTCAGGAAAAAAAAAACAATCTTAACTGATAAATATTTGAATCGAGTTAAATCACATAGATTATAAAAAGATTTCATCAGTTAATCAGTTTGATTTTTGAAAGATAATGTAGATTTTATTAAACAATATACAATTTTTTTTTTTAAAAAAATGTTTATCTTCATATATAACTAATAATTAAATGTTACAATCTGAGGGAGGATAGAAGTCTTCATCATATATGATACTTCAAAATTGAAAACATAGTAATTAATGAAATTATATCCTGAAGAAGAGATGAGCTACGTACGTACTAATCAAACACATCTCTTTACTTAACTCATACTTTTAAGGGAGATATATAGAATTCTTGAGCACCCCTAGAGTTTTCAAGCTTACGTTTTCTTCTCTGAATGTCTTTTCCTTCAGGGAGTAGTCCAACTATGGAGGATATGTTGAGTTATGAAGGAACTATTCTTGACTATATTCCAGGTTCTTGCTCAAAAATCCCTCTTCTTTCTTTGATTCTTTCGTTGAATGACTGTAATATATATATATATATATATATATATATATATATATATATATATATATATATATAGTGAATGGTTGAAGCATAAACACATACGTAGCCTTCTATTATTATTATTATTTGAAAATTTTGTTAACATATAACATTTTGCTGTGATTGAAGAAATATACACAGACAAAGAACACGAATGGTACTTTTCCACACCAAGAGAAAGAAAGTACCTAAATGGAGATCTGATTCATAACCCTGTCGATCATCACCCTGCAGATGAATCCACAGCTTCCAATGTTCATGTGATATCATCAACTTCAAACCCGACTTCAGTTGAATCCACACCTTCCCATGATCATCATCTGGTAGATCATCACCCTGCAGTTGACCAAATGAATATAACGGGTACGCATTTAATTTATGTCTAAAGCATTTTATTAGTGGTTAAAGATTTAAATTTAAAATCTTTCCAAATTCTAATATTAAATCCTAAAATTCGAAAAAGTATAGTTGGTCAATTCTCAAGAATTTCCTCTTCATCTCCATACTCATAGTTTTCAAGAGAAACCTTTATAGATCGCAAGCGTAAAGGCAAAAAGGGCAAACTCATAGGCATAGCAAATAAGCAGCTTTTTTTTTGGACAATACAAAACAAAAAACAAAACCAAAGATGGACAAAAAAAAAAAAAGGGAACACAAAAGGGAACAAGATTAGGGGGATTAAGATCACTTAAATGCAACTACAACTATCCGGGAAGGGACAAAAGGGAATGCATCCATTAATGTTAGTGGTGGCGGCCCATTTAGCTAAATCATCGGTACGATGACCGATTAGTACTTTGACAGGAATAGGCTTCATTGATGAAAGGTTCTAATTGCCAATATGGAGGACAATCTTGCCTACGAATGCCAGAAACAACATATGCCCTTTCTTCTTGTCCTTTCTTCTTATCCTTCAATCATATGCCCTTTCTTCTTGTCCTTGCATGGAAACTCATATTCCCTCCAAAGGCACTACAACTAGGGAACTCTTTGTCACACTCCCTGCATACATACTTTACTTTATATGTATTTCGAGCTACATGAAATGAAGTTTGACCAACCTGCTGCAATGAGCTACTACCAAAAGCTTGTTGGGTATTAGCCATAGCAGGAACATGAACAAAGCAATTATTTGAAGAAAACTGATATGTTTTTGATGGAGCATCTGCATAATTGATTTGGCTTCTACTAAAGAAATGGATGTTTGAGCCAAACTTGGATTTGTCGATATTGACAGGGCCATGAGTTTCCAAACACAAAGAGTTATAGCCATGAAATCGTCGGTTTCTCAATGAAAAATTCATATCCAAGGCATTCCAAGAAAACCCAGAGGAGATAGGAAAATGGACAAGTTGTTTTTTGTTTGTGGGTGTTCTTGTTTTCATTGGGTTTGATTAATTGCTGCAGATGGGAAGATTTAGATCATCACAATGTTCGCGTTTATTAGAAGTAGTTTATTTGTTTATTTTTCTGAGCAAATACAAACAAAAGGGAAGGGTTATATAGGGAATCTTTTCCACTATTAATTCTAATAGAAGATAAGATGGGAGAGGAATTGGAAATGTTTCCAAACACAAAGTTGGTAGCGGCCCACTTTGCTTAATGCTCTTGAGAGAAGATAACATAATTTTTTTATTATATATTATATCCCAGAAAAAGAAAAAACAAAAACAATCTTAACTGACAAATATTTGAATCGAGTTAAATCACTTAGATTATGAAAAGATTTCATCGGTTAATGAATTTGATTTTTGAAAGATAATGTAGATTTTATTAAGCAATATACAATTTTAATTATTTTATGAAATGTTTATCTTTATATATAACTAATAATTAAATTGTTACCAAATGAGCGAGAAGTCTTCATCATATTTGATAGAGTTAAATTCGTTTTACCCCTAAAGTTTTAAGAGTTTTTCAATTCGAACCCCAATGTTTAAAAATTGGAAATGTATCCCCTAATATTTCAAAAATTTTCAATTCAAATATTACGTTATTAATTTCCGTTGAGGGTAATTACATAATTTCAAAGATTCCCATCCAGTTTGACGAAAATTAGTAACAAAAGGTTTGAATTTAAATTTTTTGAAATATTAGGGGATATATTGCCAATTTTTAAATATTGGGATTCGAATTGAAAAACCCATTTTGTCTAAAACCCTACCTGTCCGCCGCTCACTCTTTTCTTTCTTCAATTTCTTTCTTCAATTTCTTCTACGGTCTCTACCCACAAAAAATTAGTTGAATCACCCACAAAATGTAGTCATACGTAATTCCAGGTAAAAGCTTCAAACTCCCCTAGTTTTTGCAATCTTCTTTGTGAGCATTGATTTTATTTATTATATTTTTTTTTCTTTTGTTGGATTTTTATGTTGGTTTGTGGGTGTTCTTGTTTTCATTGGGTTTGAATAATTGCTGCAGCTGGGAAGATTTAGATCGTCACTTTGTTCATGTTTATGATAAGTAGTTTATTTTTTTTGTTTTTTTGAGCAAATACAAACAAAAGGGAACAGTTATATAGGGGATTCTCACTCTTAATTCTAATAGAAAATAAGATGGGAGATGAATTGAGAATGCTTCCAAACACAAGATTAGTAGCGGCTCACTTGGCGAGGTGATGCCCATGAAAGTTTTCAAGTCTAGAACTATTGTGGCATTCCAAACTTTAAGTTTATGAGAAGTAGTTGGAAGAAAAGGATACCGCCCTAATCGTAGGTCACTGTGTACTTCTCTTGAGTGAAGATAAAAGAAATTTTTATAATATATTCTATCCCAAAAAAAAAAAAAACAAACAATCTTAAATGATAAATATTTGAATCGAGTTAAATCACATAGATTATAAAAAGATTTCATCAGTTAATCAGTTTGATTTTTGAAAGATAATGTAGATTTTATTAAACAATATACACTTTTTTTTTTAAAAAAAAATGTTTATCTTTATATATAACTAATAATTAAAACTAATAATTAAATGTTACAATCTGAGGGAGGATATATAGAAGTCTTCATCATATATGATACTTCAAAATTGAAAAGATAGTAATTAATGAAATTATATCCTGAAGAAGAGATGAGCTACGTACTAATCAAACACATCTCTTTACTTAACTCATACTTTTAAGGGAGATATATAGAATTCTTGAGCACCCCTAGAGTTTTCAAGCTTACGTTTTCTTCTCCGAATGTCTTTTCCTTCAGGGAGTAGTCCAACAATGGAGGATATGTTGAGATATGAAGCAACTATTCTTGATTATATTCCAGGTTCTTGCTCAAAAATCCCTCTTCTTTCTTTGATTCTTTCGTTGAATGACTGTAATATATATATATATATATATATATATAGTGAATGGTTGAAGCATAAACACATACGTAGCCTTTTATTATTATTATTATTTGAAAATTTTGTTAACATATAACATTTTGCAGTGATTGAAGAAATATACACAGACAAAGAACACGGATGGTACTTTTCCACAGCAAGAGAAAGAAAGTACCCAAATGGAGATCTGATTCATAACCCTGTCGATCATCACCCTGCAGTTGAATCCACAGCTTCCAATGATCATGTGATATCATCAACTTCAAACCCGACTTCAGTTGAATCCACACCTTCCCATGATCATCATCTGGTAGGTCATCACCCTGCAGTTGACCAAATGAATATAACGGGTACGCATTTAATTTATGTCTAAAGCATTTTATTAGTGGTTAAAGATTTAAATTTAAAATCTTTCCAAATTCTAATATTAAATCCTAAAATTCGAAAAAGTATAGTTGGTCAATTCTCAAGAATTTCCTCTTCATCTCCATACTCATAGTTTTCAAGAAAAACCTTTATAGATCGCAAGCGTAAAGGCAAAAAGGGCAAACTCATAGGCATAGCAAATAAACAGCTTCTTTTTTTGGACAATAGAAAACAAAAGATGGATAAAAAAAAAAGGGGGGAACACAAAAGGGAACAAGATTAGGGGGATTAAGATCACTTAAAAGCAACTACAACTATCCGGGAAGGGGCAAAAGGGAATGCAACCATTAATGTTAGTGGCGGTGGCCCATTTAGCTAAATTATCGGTACGATGACCGATTAGTACTTTGAGAGGAATAGGCTTCATTGATGAAAGGTTCTAATTGCCAATCTGGAGGACAATCTTGTCTGAATGCGAGAAACAACATCTTGTGAATTGCCTTCAATAATGGTATTGTTACTAAGAACTCTGCCTTCAATCATATGCCCTTAATTTCTTCTTGTCCTTGCATGGAAACTCATATGCCCTCCAAAGGCACTATAACTAGGGAACTCTTTGTCACACTCCCTGCATGCATACTTTACCTTATAAGTATTTCGAGCTACATGAAATGAAGTTTGACCAACCTGCTGCAATGAGCTACTACCAAAAGCTTGTTGGGTATTAGCCATAGCAGGAACATGAACAAAGCAATTATTTGAAGAAAACTGAAATGTTTTTGATGGAGCATCTGCATAATTGATTTGGCTTCTACTAGGGAAATGGATGTTTGAGCCAAACTTGAATTTGTCGATATTGATAGAGCCATGAGCAGCGGTACTGGGATGGGTTTCCAAACACAGAGAGTTATAGCCATGAAATCGTCGGTTTGTCAATGAGAAATTCATATCCAAGGCATTCCAAGAAAACCCAGAGGAGATAGGAAAATGGACAAGTTGTTTTTGGTTTGTGGGTGTTCTTGTTTTCATTGGGTTTGCTTAATTGCTGCATATGGGAAGAGTTAGATCATCACAATTTTCGCGTTTATGAGAAGTAGTTTATTTGTTTATTTTTCTAAGCAAATACAAACAAAAGGGAATGGTTATATAGGGAATCCTTCCCACTATTAATTCTAATAGAAGATAAAATGGGAGAGGAATTAGAAATGTTTCCAAACACAAGGTTGGTAGCGGCCCACTTTGCTTACTGCTCTTGAGAGAAGATAAAATAATTTTTTTATTCTATATTATATCCCAGAAAAAGGAAAAACAAAAACAATCTTAACTGATAAATATTTGAATCGAGTTAAATCACTTAGATTATGAAAAGATTTCACCGGTTAATGAATTTGATTTTTGAAAGATAATGTAAATTTTATTAAACAGTATACAATTTTAATTATTTTATGAAATGTTTATCTTTATATATAACTAATAATTAAATTGTTACAAAATGAGCGAGGATAGAAGTCTTCATCTTATTTGATAGAGTTAAATTCGCTTTACTTCTAAAGTTTCAAGAGTTTTTCAATTCAAATCCCAATGTTTAAAAATTGGCAACGTATCCCTTAATGTTTAAAAAATTTTCAATTCAGATACTACGTTACTAATTTCTGTTGAGGGTAATTACATAATTTCTAAGATTTCCTTCCAATTTGACGGAAATTAATAACAAAAGGTTTAAATTTAAAATTTTTGAAATATTATGAGATACATTGCCAATTTTTAAATATTGGGATTTGAATTGAAAAACCCATTTTGTCTAAAACCCTACCTGTTCGCCGCTTACTCTTTTCTTTCTTCAATTTCTTTCTTCTCTTTCTTCTACGATCTCTACCCGCAAAAAATTAGTTGAATCACCCACAAAATGCAGTCATACGTAATCCCAAGTAAAAGCTTCAAACTCCCCCAGTTTTTGCAATCTTTTTTGTCAGCATTGATTTTTTTATTTTTTTTTTCTTTTGTTGGATTTTTATGTTGGTTTGTGGGTGTTCTTGTTTTCATTGGGTTTGAATAATTGTTGCAGCTGGGAAGATTTAGATCGTCACTCTATTCGTGTTTATTGTAAGTAGTTTTTTTTTTTTTTGGAAAAATCTACTTTATCCCCTGAAGTTTTAGGAGTTTTTCAATTTGAACTCCAAAGTTTAAAAAGTGGCAATGTACCCCCCAATGTTTCAAAAATTTTCAATTTAAACCTTCCGTTAATAATTTCCGTTAAATTGGACGGAAATCTTTAAAATTACATAATTACCCTCAGGCTTTTTAAAAAAAAAATTCCGTCCAATTTAACGGAAATTGTAACGGAAGGTTTAAATTGAAAATTTTTGAAACATTGAGGAGGTACATTGCCAATTTTTAAACTTTGGGGTTCAAATTGAAAAACTCCTGAAACTTCAGGAGGTAAAGTGGATTTTCCCCTTTTTTTATTTTTCTGAGCAAATACAAATAAAAGGGAACGGTTATATAGGGGATTCACACTCTTAATTCTAATAGAAAATAAAATGGGAGATGAATTGAGAATGCTTCCAAACACAAGGTTAGTAGCAGCTCACATGGCGAGGTGGTGCCCATGAAAGTTTTCAACTCTGGAACTATTGTGGCATTCTAAACTTTAAGTTTATGAGAAGTAGTTGGAAGAAAAGGATACCGCCCTAATCGTAGGTCACTGTGTACTTCTCTTGAGTGAAGAGAAAAGAAATTTTTATTATATATTATATCCAAGGAAAAAAAAAAACAATCTTAATTGATAAATATTTGAATCGAGTTAAATTACATAGATTATAAAAAGATTTCATCAGTTAATCAGTTTGATTTTTGAAAGATTATGTAGATTTTATTAAACAATATACAATTTTTTTTTTTTAAAAAAAAATGTTTATATTTATATATAACTAATAATTATATGTTACAATCTGAGCGAGGATAGAAGTCTTCATCATATCTGATACTTCAAAATTGAAAAGATAGTAATTAATGAAATTATCTCCTGAAGAAGAGATGAGCTACGTACGTACTAATCAAACACATCTCTTTACTTAACTCATACTTTTAAGGGAGATATATAGAATTCTTGAGCACCCCTAGAGTTTTCAAGCTTACGTTTTCTTCTCCGAATGTCTTTTCCTTCAGGGAGTAGTCCAACAATGGAGGATATGTTGAGATATGAAGCAACTATTCTTGATTATATTCCAGGTTCTTGCTCAAAAATCCCTCTTCTTTCTTTGATTCTTTCGTTGAATGACTGTAATATATATATATATATATATATATATAGTGAATGGTTGAAGCATAAACACATACGTAGCCTTTTATTATTATTATTATTTGAAAATTTTGTTAACATATAACATTTTGCAGTGATTGAAGAAATATACACAGACAAAGAACACGGATGGTACTTTTCCACACCAAGAGAAAGAAAGTACCCAAATGGAGATCTGATTCATAACCCTGTCGATCATCACCCTGCAGCTGAATCCACAGCTTCCAATGATCATGTGATATCATCAACTTCAAACCCGACTTCAGTTGAATCCACACCTTCCCATGATCATCATCTGGTAGGTCATCACCCTGCAGTTGACCAAATGAATATAACGGGTACGCATTTAATTTATGTCTAAAGCATTTTATTAGTGGTTAAAGATTTAAATTTAAAATCTTTCCAAATTCTAATATTAAATCCTAAAATTCGAAAAAGTATAGTTGGTCAATTCTCAAGAATTTCCTCTTCATCTCCATACTCATAGTTTTCAAGAAAAACCTTTATAGATCGCAAGCGTAAAGGCAAAAAGGGCAAACTCATAGGCATAGCAAATAAACAGCTTCTTTTTTTGGACAATAGAAAACAAAAGATGGATAAAAAAAAAAGGGGGGAACACAAAAGGGAACAAGATTAGGGGGATTAAGATCACTTAAAAGCAACTACAACTATCCGGGAAGGGGCAAAAGGGAATGCAACCATTAATGTTAGTGGCGGTGGCCCATTTAGCTAAATTATCGGTACGATGACCGATTAGTACTTTGAGAGGAATAGGCTTCATTGATGAAAGGTTCTAATTGCCAATCTGGAGGACAATCTTGTCTGTGAATGCGAGAAACAACATCTTGCGAATTGCCTTCAATAATGGTTTTGTTATTAAGAACTCTGCCTTCAATCATATGCCCTTAATTTCTTCTTGTCCTTGCATGGAAACTCATATGCCCTCCAAAGGCACTATAACTAGGGAACTCTTTGTCACACTCCCTGCATACATACTTTACCTTATAAGTATTTCGAGCTACATGAAATGAAGTTTGACCAACCTGCTGCAATGAGCTACTACCAAAAGCTTGTTGGGTATTAGCCATAGCAGGAACATGAACAAAGCAATTAGTTGAAGAAAACTGATATGTTTTTGATGGAGCATCTGCATAATTGATTTGGCTTCTACTAGGGAAATGGATGTTTGAGCCAAACTTGAATTTGTCGATATTGACAGAGCCATGAGCAGGGGTACTGGGATGAGTTTCCAAACACAGAGAGTTATAGCCATGAAATCGTCGGTTTCTCAATGAAAAATTCATATCCAAGGCATTCCAAGAAAACCCAGAGGAGATAGGAAAATGGACAAGTTGTGGGTGTTCTTGTTTTCATTGGGTTTGCTTAATTGCTGCATATGGGAAGAGTTAGATCATCACAATTTTCGCGTTTAATTATGAGAAGTAGTTTATTTGTTTATTTTTCTGAGCAAATACAAATTAAACAAAAGGGAAGGGTTATATAAGGGATCATTCTCACTATTAATTCTAATAGAAGATAAGATGGGAGAGGAATTAGAAATGTTTCCAAACGGAAGGTTGGTAGCGGCCCACTTTGCTTACTGCTCTTGAGAGAAGATAAAATAATTTTTTTTATTATATATTATATCCCAGAAAAAGAAAAAAAAAACAAAAACAATCTTAACTGATAAATATTTGAATCGAGTTAAATCACTTAGATTATGAAAAGATTGCATCGTTTAATGAATTTGATTTTTGAAAGATAATGTAGATTTTATTAAACAATATACAATTTTATTTTAAGAAATGTTTATCTTTATATATAACTAATAATTAAATTGTTACAAAATGAGCGAGGATAGAAGTCTTCATCATATTTGATAGAGTTAAATTCACTTTACCCCTAAAGTTTCAAAGGTTTTTCTATTCGAACCCAATGTTTAAAAATTGGCAATGTATCCTCTAATATTTCAAAAAATTTCAATTCAGATACTACGTTACTAATTTCCATTGAGGGTAATTACATAATTTCAAAGATTCCCTTCCAATTTGACGAAAATTAATAACAAAAGGTTTGAATTTAAAATTTTTGAAATATTAGGGGATATATTGTCAATTTTTAAATATTGGGATTCAAATTGAAAAACCCATTTTGTTTGAAACCCAACCCTATCCGCCGCTCACTCTTTTCATTCTTCAATTTCTTTCTTCTCTTTCTTCTACGCTCTCTACCCACAAAAAATTAGTTGAATCACCCACAAAATGCAGTCATACGTAATTCCAGGTAAAAGCTTCAAACTCCCCTAGTTTTTGCAATCTTCTTTGTGAGCATTGATTTTTTTTTTTTTTTTCTTTTGTTGGATTTTTATGTTGGTTTGTGGGTGTTCTTGTTTTCATTGGGTTTGAATAATTGCTGCAGCTGGGAAGTTTTAGATTGTCACTCTATTCGTTTATGAGAAGTAGTTTATTTTTTTTATTTTTCTGAGCAAATACAAACAAAAGGGAATAGTTATATAGGGAATTCTCACTCTTAATTCTAATAGAAAATAAGATGGGAGAGGAATTGAGAATGCTTCTAAACACAAGATTTGAAACGGCTCACTTGGCGGGGTGGTGCCCATGAAAGTTTTCTACTCTAGAACTGTTGTGGCATTCCAAACTTTAAGTTTATGAGAAGTAGTTGGAAGAAAAGGATACCGCCCCAATCGTAGGTCAATGTGTACTTCTCTTGAGAGAAGATAAATAATTTTTTTATTATATATTATATCCCAAAAAAAAAGAAAAAAAAAAATCTTAACTGATAAATATTTGAATCGACTTAAATCACTTAGATTATGAAAAGATTTCATCAGTTAATCAGTTTGATTTTTGAAAGATAATGTAGATTTTATCAAACAATATGCAATTTTCTTTTAAAAAAAAATGTTTATCTTTATATATAACTAATAATTAAAGTGTTACAATATGAGCGAGGATAGAAGTCTTCATCATATATGATACTTCAAAATTGAAAAGATAATAATTATTGAAATTATATCCTGAAGAAGAGATGAGCTACGTACTAATCAATTACATCTCTTTACTTAACTCATACTTTTAAGGGAGATATATAGAATTCTTGAGCACCCCTAGAGTTTTCAAGCTTACGTTTTCTTCTCCGAATGTCTTTTCCTTCAGGGAGTAGTCCAACAATGGAGGATCTGTTGAGTTATGAAGCAACTATTCTTGATTCTATTACAGGTTCTTGCTCAAAAATCCCTCTTCTTTCTTTGATTCTTTCGTTGAATGACTGTTATATATATATATAGAGATAGTGAATCGTTGAAGCATAAACGCATACGTAGCCTTTTATTATTACTATTATTTGAAAATTTTGTTAACATATAACATTTTGCATTGATTGAAGAAATATACACAGACAAAGAACACGGATGGTACTTTTCCACACCAAGAGAAAGAAAGTACTCAAATGGAGATCTGATTCATAACCCTGTAGATCATCACCCTGCAGTTGAATCCACAGTTTCCAATGTTCATGTGATATCATCAACTTCAAACCCGACTTCAGTTGAATCCACACCTTCCCGTGATCATCATCTTGTAGATCATCACCCTGCAGTTGACCAAATGGATATAATGCAGCAGCAGCAGCAACTACTCCAAAATGCATCCCGGATAAATGATCAATCCAAATATAATATGGTTCCAAACAGTCCTGAATCTGATCATCAGTTTCCAGGTCCAGCAGAAAACAACATGGCTGCAAACTCTCCTGATATGGCTGCAAACAGGCCTGATCATCGGTTTCAAAATAAGGCTGAAAACTTGCCTTATAATCATCCAGCAATTATGGAATCAATATCATACCATGATGATTGATACCTGCAGGCTCAATCCAAATGATGGGTACCACCTAGGCTTCTGTACGGATAACTCTAATGATTTGCTCGATCATCTATCATTTGATGGATGATGGTAGCCCAAGTTCTAATTTGTTGCGGACGGACTGACGGACTATTTTTAACTTTATGTAATTTATGACTTTTCTTAGCCTTAGGCATTAATTTAATGCCTTAATGTTTTACCTTTATTTAATTTATGTCACTTATGGATTTTCTTAAGGGTTGTTTTTTTTTTTTGGGTTGATTCATATAATATGTGTTTGTTTAGTATTGTTATGTTATAGTCCCATTTGGTTTCTCATATGGCTTATATATTTTTGTTCAAAAATATATCAAATGGCTGGTTGTTACCCTTACGATTTTCTTTTATTTTTATTGAGAATGACATAATAGTCCTTTCATGTCTTTCTTTTATTCTTTATTTCAAATTATTTGAGAGAGGAATTGCTAAAAGTCTTGATTTAAAATCTTTGTAAATTTGGATATAATAATTGGAAACGCTCAGCATCAGGCTCAGGCTCAGCAGCAAAATGCATCCTAGATAAATGACCAATCCAATTATATTGCTCCAAACAGGCCTGATCATCAGTTTCAAGGAGGAAACGCTCAGCATCAGGCTCAGGCTCAGCAGCAAAATGCATCATTGATAAATGATCAATCCAATTATATTGCTCCAAATTGGCCAAGTCATCAGTTTCAAGGAAGAAACGCTCAGCATCAAGCTCAGGCTCAACAGCAAAATGCATCCTTGATAAATGATCAATCCAATTATATTGCTCCAAACTGGCCTAATCATTCGTTTCAAAGAGGAAACGCTCATTATCAGGCTCAAGTCCAACAACAAAATGCATCATGGATAAATGATCAATCCAATTATATTGCTCTAAACTGGCATAATCATCAGTTTGAAGGAGGAAACAATTTGCCTGATAATCATCAGTTTACAGGAGGAGTGGATAGCAACAATTACGAAAATCAGCTATATGATCATCGTGGTATGATGATTGGACTACAATATAGCTATACCACGTTCAATCCAAATGATGGGTACCAATTAATACCACCAAGACTACTGTACGGATAACTCTAATGAGTTGCTCTCTCAAGTTCTCCATGATAAGCCGATCGATGATCATGATGATATCCCAAGTTCTAATTTCTCGCTTCCTAAATTATGATTTGGGCGGTATGGACTGACGGACCATTTTTAACTTTATGTAATTTATGACCTTAGGCATTAATTAATTTAATGCCTCTATGTTTTAGCTTTATGGATTTTCTTAAGGGTTGATTTAATGTTCGTTTAGTATTAATGTTGTATTATAGTCCCATTGGGTTTCCCATTTGGCATATATACGTACTTTTGTTCAAAAATCTATCATACGGCTAGTTGTTACCCTTACGATTTTTTATTTTATTTTTAATTGAGAATGATATAATAGTCTTTTCGTGTCTTTCTTTTATTACTTATTTGAGAGAGGAATTGCTAAAAGTCTTGATTTAAAATCTTTGTAAATTTGGATATACAAAAATTGGCCAAATCAAAAAATCAGATTTAAAAGCATTTTATTAGTGGCTAAAGGTTTTAGCCAAATTCTGATATTTAATCCTAAAATTCAAAAAAAGTATAGTTGGTCAATTGTCAAGAAAAACCGTTATATAGAAAGCATAAAGGCAAAAAGGGCAAAAGCATTGCAAATAAACAGCCTCTTTTTTTTTTTTTTTTTCCTGGGAAAATTGTAACACCCCACCTCAATGACACACAATATTGTCCGCTTTTGGTTCTCTCAAACCAGACTTCCCAGGAGGTCACCCATCCTAGAGTTCTGATGACCATCACGGCTTTAAAACGCATTGTTTTCATTAAGAGTATAGTATACATTTAAGCACATTCTCATCTCCATATTCAGGCAATGTGGGACGTTACAATCACCCCCTCTTAGGACCCAGCGTCCTTGCTGGCGACCCTCATGGGATTAGCCCATTCTTGGCGTCCGCCCCAGCGAGCGCCCGCTAGCGACCTTCATGGGCTTGTGCACGCTCCCTCCATCTCAGGCTGGGCAATGGCTCTGATACCATTTGTGACACCCCACCTCAATGATACACAATATTGTCCGCTTTTGGCTCCCCCAAACCAGACTATCATTAAGGATGTAGTATACATTTAAGCACATCCCCATCTTCATACCCAGGCGATGTGGGACGTCACAAAAATACAAAACAAAAAACAAAATAAAAGATGGACCAAAAAAAGAAGAACACAAAAGGGAACAAGATTAAGGGGGTTAAGATCACTTAAAAGGAACTACAATTATTAGGAAATGGGCAAAATGGAATGCAACCATTAATAGTAGTGGCGGCGGCCCATATAGCTAAATTATCAATACGAAGACCGATTAGTACTCTGACCGGAACAGGCTTCATTGATGAAAGGTTCTAATTGACAATCTTGAGAAAAATCTTGGTTTCGAATGGCAGAAACAGCGTCTTGCAAATCGCCTTCAATAATGGTATTGTTATTAAGAACTCTGCCTTCAATCATATGCGCCCTTTCTTCTTGTCCTTGCAACAAAACTCATATGCCCTCCAAAGGCACTATAACTAGGGAACTCTTTGTCACACTCCCTGCATACATACTTTACCTTGTAAGTATTTCGAGCTACATGAAATGAAGTTTGACCAACCTGCTGCAAATCTGCAATGAGCTACTACCAAAAGCTTGTTGGGTATTAGCCATAGCAGGAAGATGAACAAATCAATTATTTGAAGAAAACTGATATGTTTTTTTGATGGAGCATCGGCATAATTGATTTGGCTTCTACTAGGGAAATGGATGTTTGAGCCAAAATTGGATTTGTCAATATTGACAGAGCCATGAGCAGGCGATGGGATGAGTTTCCAAACACAGAGAATTATAACCATGAAATCGTCGGTTTCTCAATGAAAAATTCATATCCAAGGCATTCCAAGAAAACCCAGAGGAGATTGGAAAATAGACTAGTTGTTTTTTAAAAGCAGCAAGCTCAAAATCGATCAAATTGGCAGATGGAGAAAAATGGACATGATGGTTTACTTCAACAGATGAATTTCTGGTTATACCTTCTTGACAATTAGAGTTGGTGATCATTGGAGGAACGATTTCCATGATTTGTGAAGTAGAAAAGTATTGATTTCCTGCACTAGACAGAATATTGTTCATGTCTAATGCAAAAACATTCTCTTGCACAGCAGGAGAATCAAGGTGTTGGTATAGTGAGAAAAGCAATTTGTTTGGGCTCAACATTGGAGTAGAGATATCAGGAAGTTCAAATTCCTTTCCACATGGGTCTGCAGCCACATCAAACCATGCTTCCTCACCTTTTTGTGAAACACTATCTTCTTGTTCATCCATAGAAGAAGTGACAGCCATTAATTTGTTGCCTTGAGAGAAGATTTTGAAAGGACTACTAGAGTACTCAGAATGAAATACTCTTATAAAGGCTCATCTTCTCCTTTTCAACATTAACTTTTAGGGTGGGAGGAAAATTTTGTTAATAAATTTCCATATATTCAATGAAAGACCACAAAGCATAACTTATACCCCAATTAAAGACAATTATCATAAAACAAGCTCAATCGAAACTACATTTTAAATGAAACAAAGAGAATCTTGATCGTATACTCCTTTGACATTTTTCATATTTTTTTCACTTAAGTATCCTATAATGCTGACATGGCAGTTTCAACCAATCATTGGATCAGTTCTTTTTTTTTTTTTTAATAAAAAAAATCAAAGGTTAGTTGAAACTGACACGTCAGTATTGTGAAATAATTGTAAGATAAAAATGTGATTTCTAATATTATTTTTCATACTTTACACCTTAATGATATCATAATGACGTCCAAAAAAAAAAAAAAAGGTCCAAAACACTAGATATGAGTTAGCTATTGCTTCTATATAAAGCCCCAAACACTAATTTCACGACATATCTGAATAATGAAAAAGCACAAATAAGAACACATCAAAATCATTAATAATGGTCGGGTCATTAGTCATTTTAATTACTATCCTAATTGCCACGAAGTTCAGTATTATGAAAATCCACACCACCATATTTAGCCATAATTTTATAAATACCAGTTAATGCATATATGATATATGATTTCTTAATCGAATGTTAGTTTTAGGGCATACAATGGGCTTGTTATGTCAATTTCTGCCCATCGCAGATTGGGCTGATGGGTTGATGGGTTTGAGGAGGAGCCCATATTTCTTGCCAGCTTTTCTTGTAATGAAGCCCAATGGGTCTTAAAGGCTTTGTGTAGATTATCGAGCCTTAAATTAGCAAAAGGTGAAGGCCCAATTCTTGTTAGGGTTGGTACTGGTGGTTAAATAAGTAATTTAGTAAGAAACGGATTCTGGTTTCAGTTAGTTTCTTTCGCGGGTTTTTTCTTTCATTTTTGGTTAATTCAGGTATGTTTTGCTTTCTTTTTTAATTAATTAATTTAGAATCAATTTGGATGCTGCCTGTAGAGAAATAAAAATTAATCAGTTAATTTGTTTTAACATCATAGTGGGACTCAAAATCCAATATTTTTGAATTATTCCGCTTAATAAGAACAAATACACGATAAGCAAATATAAGGAGGACAAAAGTTTTTTTAGAGTTCTCTCAAATGTAATATGGCTTTTAAAATTACCAATAGACTGACATTTAATATTGATTATCTCAAAGTCAATAGTGATTTTAAAAGCCACATCACATTTTATAAGACTTTAATCCTCCTTATATCATTACTCCAATAAGTGTACGTCCATGTTGACATTCACCAACAGTCTTGACAATTAAGGAAACCAATAAGGTTTAAAGACGACACTCCGATTTTAAACACTAAACTGTAATTTACCAAACGCTTAATTATATTTTTAAAAATTATGTTTTTAAATCATGTGTTTTCAAATCACAAACCGAAAGGGACCCTAAAATTAGTTGTTATCTCATTATTGCTCGACAAGTATATTCTTTTCTTTTGGGTTTTTTCTTCTCATCTGGAGTATCTACTTTTGAGTTTTGATATTGATTTAAATTGCTCTCAAGGTTTTGCTTAAGCAGAAGTCATATATGATCACTTGTTTCAACAATTTAAGATTGTACAATTTCCGGCCACCAAGTCTTTACTTTAATACACAAGCCAAAAAGATGATAAAATGCTAATTAGGGAATAGCAATGGAACACAGACACGAATTGGATTTCTTCTATCTTTTATTGAGGGTTCTTTCACTAGTTCTCTCTTTTAAAAAAAAAAAAAAAAAAAATCTCTCCTTGCCTAAAGCTGAATTAGCTCTCTTTTATATGTGCATACAAAAAAAAAAATGGTCAAAGAGCTGCCAAAGTCATGTTTTCGTACGATCTACTATTACGCTCCCTTGTCCACCATCCATTGTGCTTGTGATCAGGGCCGTCCGTCATCATCAGGACATTGACACGTGGGCCATAAGGATTGACCCATCATAGTCTTCGCAGGGGTAGGCCCACCGGTCGTACTATGGGGGGCAGTTCCCATGCTTTTTGTGACAGGGGTAGGCTTGAATAGACATGTATTTTTCTTGATTGGACATCTGCTTTTACTTGAGTCAGGAATTAGGTAAGTGAGACATGGCATCCCGTATGGCTCTTTCGTATCGCACGTTGGGTGTAGCGAAATGGTTTGTCTTGCGGGGCTGACTTGGTTTAGTCCGCTCGTGGTTCGGTAACGATAAACCTTCCCTGATTTGGTATGAAACATTTCTCTGTTCAAGGTGGTTCGTCTAAGTGCATCAATGCTGGCCATTTGCACTCTAACGAGGGACCTCAAACGGACTTGCTTCCGGATCGAAGTTCACGGGTCACCAATGAGTTGGTTTAAGAAAATTAACTCTAATTGATTTTCTCCCAAACAGAGAATATTTAGAGGGCAATTTTATGTGGTAAGAAAAAAAAAAACAAAACAAAACAAAACTGGACAACTTCATTTACCATCTTAATATTTATTGATTCTATTGTACTCAATTAATTACTGACTCATAAATTATAAATTTTAACCCAATAAAGGAAAGTGATACACTATCAAATTCTTCAGAAACTAGAACTACAATTTCCCATTCCTTATCATTATCAGTAAGTATAAAGTATTGAACCCTTGGGGTCCAAGTGAAATGGGTACAGAGAACTGTCAAACTATGTATGCTTGCAAATGAGAGGTAAAATCTTAGACATCTTGTTATTCAAGTTTCATCTTTTGATTTCTTACCCTCTGAAATTGTGAGCTTCACAAAAATTAGTCCAGTTAAGTTTACCAAGTTGTATGCCACTGAAAGGCAAGGGGGGCTACAGCTCACTTGAACCAACATCTACATTAGGTTCACTGGTGGGATGCTACTTCTCACTACCACCAGCTGCCTACAATACTGGAATTGTGTATTATATATATATTTATATGACTTGTTTCATCATAATTTATTGACGAGCTCATAATTTTAATCCTCTTGGAACTTATGTCACCTTGTACGTAAATTATTATCAAAGGTCTTAGCAGGTTTAATCTTCAATTAATTGAATAAATACTAGAATATGGGTTCGACTCTTTTTTGGAGGAGCGCCTGCAATTTCATGCTTTGGAGACCTTATATTCTTCTCAAATCTCAATCAGTAACAACATATAAGTCAGACCAAGCACAAAATGTACTCTGAATCCCATCAAGTTCACATAGCCAATGGATAGAGCAAAACTTGCCCCAAAGCGCATTCATAACTTGTCTACTTTTTATTATACAAATGAGAAGTAAAATCGTATACATGTATATATGCTAGTCTTGTTATTCAAGTTCACTTTTTGAAGCTCTTAGATTGACAAACATTAGTCCAGTTAAGATTACCAAATTGTATGCTGCTGACAGGCAATGGGGCTGGTCCGGATTGACTTGAACCAACATCTTCATTGGGTTCAGGGAAGACAATAGGCACACTGGTGGGATGCTGCTGCCCACTTGAACCAAAATCTTCATTCCCATCAGGGGAGACAACAGGCACATTGGTGGGATGCTGCTGCTCACTTGAACCAATATCTTCATAGGGTTCAGGGGAGACAACAGGCACACTGGTTGGATGCTGCTCCTCACTACCACCAGCTGCCTACAATACAGGAATTGTGCATTATATATACAAGACAAAGTCTGCTACAATGAAAAGAAACATTATAACAAAACCAGCAATACAAACCTCAGAATCCTTGGCCTTTATGTGATCCTTTTTCTTCTTTTTATTCTTTGATTTTCCTTTGTTAGTGTTCTTGTCATCAGGAAGCTCTGCTAACAAAGCTTTTGCTGCCGCATTAGATTTTTCTGCAGCATCTTTGTAGGCCAGATCCTCCAGCCGCGCCTAGAAAGGAAAGATTTATCCCAAAAATAAAACTAAAAATAGTTGCCAACAAAAAGGTAAGAACATTCAAGAAAACACCAATACAAACCTTCATGAATGACTTCAACTGGGGCACCAAGGCAAATCGGTAGTCAAACATAGTTACCATCCCAGCTTGCAGCCCCGTCTGCTCCAATGCAGAAAGAGTCGCCGCGATTATAGCATCAAGTTGGTAAAGCTGCAACACTTGACATGGTGAGAGACCATAAAGGATCAAGAATAGATTCCATATGGATTAAACAAGCATTAATTTACCTCTTGAGCCAGACGATTTTTCTGCCTCTGGATTGCCATTTGAATTTCAAAATCTGCTTCTGATTCCTTCATAATACTCCATATGATATCCAACTCAGCAGCACCCTCATCATCCTCACTCTCATTCTCCAGCTCTTTCCACCGTTTGAACAAGAGGGATACATAACCTTGTGAAATTTGTTCCCTTTTGCTATTTTCATCAACACATAAGCTTGAAATTGTTTTCTCAACATTCTCCAACGGTTTCTCATATCTCAAATACTCGCCTTTTCTTTCACACATTCGGTTCAAACGGCGAGATTCATCTTCAACAATCTTGTACAACTCCATTCCCTGAGTTGGGCTAGCTTCTCTCAGACTTACCCACGCCCTTATTTGCTCCCCAATTGTAGGACCTTCCGTCCATAGCCAAGAAACAAAAGCATCACTATCACAATCATAATCAGCAACACAATGTTCAGGAATTGAAGTTAACACTGCAGTTCCATTGGCCGGCTCAACAGTCTGTCCTCGCAACAACCGGTCATCGAAAAGGAGAGCTGATAAGTCGCTGCTGAAAAAAAGGCTCTCTCGAGCGTTGCCCCAAAACCAGTTATTGCCTCTAACGTCTTCCTCTGAAATGATATCACCAAGACAATGCAAAGCGCAAGCATTTGCCAGATCTTCCAACAACTGAAGAACAAGATTGAGCTCCGGAGCTTCCAAAGAGCATATCAATTGGAGCGTGTGGTGAAGCCAAAGATCCATAATCACCAATTTAGGAATATTATGGTTTTTTTGCAGCAATTCGATTATCAAGTTCTGCAGTGCATTGAGATGCCTCCAAGTAAGACATTTTCTACCCGTAAACAATTGCAGTTTCGCATGAATTCTCTTTATGATTTCTGCCCGCTCACTGTCTTCAACATGGGGCCAATCTGCAGTAGCAGTGGTGGCGGAAATCGATTCCACGGGCTTCCAAACGCCTTTTTCGACCATATCAACCACCAATTTGGGAGCTCCATCCGGCAAAAGCGATAGAGAAGTCTCTGATATGGATACAGTACCTAAATGACCCATAAGATGCTTGTCCATATCTGAATCAATAACCCTCTCTCTGCAGTAAGAGCACGCCCAAAAACTCCATATATTCTCTGCCTTAGCATAATCAATCGCTTCCGTCAAAACTTCCTTTGCCATTCCAAACTTGTTCTTATCCAAATACACTTTGAGATCTTCGATTCCGATTCTCAACAACTTCCTCTTTTCTTTCACACTCATCTTGTCGTTCCAGAACGCCCTGACTCGACTGATGGTAGCGACGTCGTTGGACTCAACTTTCTTGTGTTTCTTGATCATCTTTTTCTTTGTCAACCGATCGTCCGGCGAGGGTGACTCGAAATCCGGAGGCGCCCTCCGCCCTGGGATCCTCCTCTTTCTCCGTAGGGCAGCCTCGAACTCAGCCTTTACCTCCGCCAGGGAATTATCCTCTACAAGCCGTTTCCACTTGTCCCTCCTGTTCCCGCCTCCAAGAACGATGATCTGGCACTTGGATTTCTCTGTCAGGTCCACGATAACCTCCCTCATCTTCTTGAGCCGCAAAGCCTGGACCGGGACTTCGTACCCTGGCTCCGTCGGGTTCTCGATCAGCAACGCGTGATCGCATTCTTGGACCACGGCTTCGTACAAACCGGGGTCGTTTCGGGCGAGTTGGAAGAGCAAGATGGCGTGGAAGAGTGCGAAGGAGATGGTGTTCGGGGACAGCGCTATAGCTTGGCATGAGGACTCGACGGCGTCGTTGAGGCATTCGAGTCTGCGGGTGGTAGAGTCGCAGAGCAACGCCGTTTTGTAGTGGATGAGGCTTTGGATGCTGAGCATAATCTCCGGGTGGTGGGAAAGGATGGCCTCCACGGCTTCGGTGCTGTGATCCTCACTGCAGAGAATCCCGAGGGCAATAAGGCATTCTTGGGCCGTCGAAGTAGACACATCGAACGGTAGGGGATCGGTGGATGGCGAGGGTGCAGGGGATGGCGAAGCAGAGGAAGAAGAAGTTTCTGGGTCCATTTTCTTGGAGGGAATCGCAGGGACTTCGATTTTTAAAAGAATGGGTGGATCATGGATGCCGTGGTGGGGTTAAATAGGTAATTTACTAATGAACTGATTCTCGTTTTCAGTTAGTCTCTTTCGCGGGTTTTTATTCTTTCATTTTTCGTTAATTCAGAGTCTGTTTTTCTTTTCTTTTCTTTTTTATTAATTAATTTAGCATCAATTTGGATGCTGCATTGCTGCCTGTCGAGAAATAGAAATTCATTAAAAACTTTGTTTATTGCAATTTTTCTCACTCATTTATATATATATATATATATATATATATATATATGGCTTGTTTCATCATAAATTATTGATCTCATCATTTTATGGATATAAGCACACATATTACCAATTTATCGTCAAGGGTGGTGATTCAGTAGTCTTAGGTTTAATCCACAAGTAGTTGGGTAAATAACCGCCTCGTCAACCGCTAATCACTTAGGTAGTCGGTTATTAAAAATTACTAACCGCCTAAAGAGTTGGACAAGGCAGTTATAACCGCTAACCGCCTACCTTTATATACAATAATATAAATATAAATTAAATATTTTATATTAATAAATTTTATAATAAAACATCCAAAATGATGTCGTTTTGGTGTTAAACACCAAAACGGCATCGTTTTGGAGGGAGAAACAAAATTTTAAAGCCCAAAATGTTTTTTATATTAATAAATGTATTTTTTTATTAATAAATGTTTCCAAAATGTTCCATATTTTTTGGAACATTTTGGCCCAAAACAATTAAAATAAGCCCAAAAAATAGGCTCATTGACGGCCCAAAACATTTAAAAAGCCCATATAAAAAAAGCAGTTATAAAACCGCCGGTTATTAGGTTGGATAACCACTAACCGAGACATAAGTTCAACTCCTGCAATGGAAATCCTCATGTCTATTGGTGTAAACCGGATTGAGTCTCACATATGCCTCATTAGGGCTAAATCAACCTATGGATCACTTTGATTTGAGGGAATGTTTGCAATCTCGTTCAGGTAGAGAAACCACTCTGGTTGCCCGATCTACCCTTTTTTTTAATATAAAAAGGAAAAAAGAAAAAGAAAGCACATATGCATTAAGTTCATAGGTAAACATACAATTCTTTAAAAAACATTGTAACTCAACATGCCAAACATAGGACTCCAAGGTTTGTAATCAGAACAGTGTGAGTTGTTTCTTCTAAGTTATAGGGGAGTTGAGACCCTCCTGCGAAGAAAGTGAATGGAGATGTTGATGATGCCTCTTGGAAGGGAAAAGAGGGGTTTTCCTGAATGAAGGCCTCTTTTTGAGATAATGTAGAGTTCTCTTGGTGTATAGTGTTCGGAAAAAGGGTGAAACTCTCTCCTTCAACTTGAGGATGGCAAAGAAGAGAAGTCTCATAGATATGAGAATGGCTACAATTGCACCCAAGTCCCACCACTTTGAATGATCCAGTTCAACACCCAGAATGCTTGTGAGGATAATTTCCCCTTTTATTTTTGCGCCTCCAGGTACAGAAGAATCAAACTCAAGGCCTATCATATCATTCTTGTATGCTCCCTGCGTTTTTCAGTATAAACATGCTCAATCCAATGCTTAGGATTATTAATGCCTTCATATGATCTCTATGTTATTAGGTTCTGGTTAGCCATGTATGATGCACTGGAATTAATGCTGCATTTTAAAATGATAAGCCTCTCTTGGGTCAAGAAACTATTTATTTGTTGGATTTGATGTACTTCAATCTAAGATTTTCTAATAAGTTATTGTTTAATCTTGCCTGTGTGCCTGGAAAATGAATCCTCAGAGTCATACCAATTGGTATTCTGCACTTGTTAAAAGAATTTTTTACTTGTAAGGTTGAAGATATGAAACATATAATTTAGTTAAACTACCTGTATTGCCCATGTCCCATAATTGATGTAAGAAAGTGGATATCTCCAGAAAGGCTTGGGAAGATCAGGCAGCAACCGGAAGAACCCGGAGGTCATCGTCATAATTCCCTATACACAAAATTTTATCAATGATGATAATGACATTGATTTAGTATTTAGCTGAAGAAGGAGAAGCTTAGCATGGATGATGAAGTTCAGTTTTCTTACTAAATATCCGGCTCCAACTATGAGCCCCATCAAGAAGTTAGGAACAAGTGACGCTATAATCATCATGGAGCTCTCTACCACCGCCACCGAGCTGAGAAGAAGGAGGCAGAAATACGCAAAATTTGAAAATCCCGTCCGGAATTTCACCATGTAGTAAGTTATAGTTCCGGTAGCAAGTGACATCAGAGCCAAGAATGGGAAAGAAGAGAGGAAATTGGACAGAATGTACACAGCAATCCCATAATGCCCATTGAGCCTTTCTCCATGGAAAACCTGTCTTAAGAAAAATCATTCATCAGACACAAGCTGGACTATGTTAGTCTAACTTATCCTTGAAATATATGTATATTATTGCACCTTCATTTCTTCTATAAAGGATGGGAAGCCTACAATGGACATGAATGTCATAAAGCCAACTACATATCCACCACAAGCTGCACGTGCCAAGATTGAGGTATAACTTGTTCCAATATCAAAGAACATGGTACCAACGCATATAGATAAGGCTGTATAGCTTATAATCCTTAACCAGTAATACCCTACATCTCTAGACATGTTCACAATAGATCTGTGAGTCAAAGTTGAGAGTTGCTTCCACCAACTGGCTTGGCTCCCTCCTTTTCTCTCAATTGGAAGTCCTTCCTGCAGCATAAGTACTTGTTGATTATCTGTTTACAAGTAGCAAAAGTTGAACACACTTCTTGAACTTTAATTTGGCTAAGAATTTTGGTTATCAACACATCTCATAAATTCCCAATATCCCTTAAAAATTAATATCCTTTGCATCAAGTGTAAAATATGCTTTTGAGAAAATGTATTTTATTGATACACTATACCCCCATCAACCCTTGCATTATGTACAAACATTTTTCTCTTCATTGATGCCACACAGGTACAAAACTCACCTTTAGGATGGAAAATGGTAATGAATGTTAATAGCAAAAGAAAGTAGAAAAAGGGATAACTGATCATTTAAAAATACAACAGTGGAATATAAAATGCTTACAATAGATGAGATTTCTTGAATCCTTGTCCTTGCCCTTTTTGCATACTCTGACCACCTGTATTTCTCAACAAGCTTTGCTTTGATCTCCACTGCTGCCAAGGTAATCAAAGGATCTGACGATTCTTGGATTTCCTGTAATAAAAGGAAGGGAAGATTTAGTGACCATAAGTTTAATTAAAGACAGCATGCATGCCAAAATTCTAAGTTACAATATGCATTTATTCAGCACAAGTTTGAAGGACATATGATGCTTAAAGGTCTTACATGTTTTGTCTGGTTGATGGTGTTGAAATAAGTGGTAAAAATGTGTCTCTTAAAGCATATTGGCAAGCTTTTGAGATCTTGTGATGTTAGTTTTAAGAGAAAGAGCATATAATTAAATACTATGACAGTAGAAGTGTGACCGCATACGTACACGTATTCCGCGAGATTCCAAGAAAGACTTCTTCACTACGTCAAAGTCTGAATTGATACAACGGAGAAAGTGATCGGAGGGATTTCTTCGACTTGGACATGGAAATCCCGATTTAGCAAAGAACTGCAACATTAATACATGAAAATTTAACTTTCAGTTTAGTTTTTAGGATTAAGTTTTAACATAACAAAAGTATTGATGGATAGAGAAAAACCACAAGGCATGTTCACAGGAAAATGAGTCATTGCTTGTGATAGTTTGTACCTCAAGGGACAACTTTGCTGCTCCAAAATATACTGTTTGACCACCAGAAAGTAGAAAAAGATCATCAAAGAGTGCAAACACCTCACTACTTGGCTGATGGATGGAAGAGATAACTGTTCTGCCACCATGAGCAATATTTCTAAGAGTTTGAACAACAAAGAATGCTGAGGCACTGTCAAGGCCACTTGTAGGTTCATCAAGAAACAAGAGGCTGGGCCTTGTGAGGATTTCAAGTGCAATGCTTAGTCTCTTCTTCTCCCCTCCACTTATACCTCTCAAATGCCAGTTTCCAATCAGCCCGTCTGCGCAATCTTGCAGACCCATTTCTATAATGGTTCCCTCTACAATGCCATTAATCTCTTGTTTGGTCATGGTAGTTGGAAGCCTCATATGGGCTGAGTAAGTTAAGGTTTCTCTAATTGTTAATGTTCCCAACAATATATCTTCTTGGGTCATATAAGCCTGAAATTTTCAACAGCAAAAAAAGAAGAAAAAGTATTTGAAGAGAAATTGGTCAAAGAAGTGGCCCTTATATGATTGCACAAGAAGAAATTTGAACAATTTTTCATTGTATCACTGGATTCAGAACTGAAATGAGAAGCATGGAACTATTTCGGGTTTCTATAATCACTATGTAAATTCTAATGCATATATGAACACATTCATGGATGTATGTAAATAAATAACTTACAAGAACACCATAGTCTAGTCTCCCCTTCCTCCCATTAAGAAGAACATTTCCAGACATGACAGTGTTTCCTGAGAGCCTACCTGCAAAAGCTCAAGGATCATTAATTTACCACAACAAAGTATGAATATAGCAAGAACTAAATTACACAAATTAGCCATCAAGTAATCAATTGACAGCTCTTGTCCAAAGTAAAACCCTAGCTAAAACCCTCTTTTATTTTGTAATTAAGTTAATTACTTAACTCTTTTGTGCTGGATATATAATCTAGAAATTATCTACTAATTAGCCTCTTAAACTAAACTGCCAGCACCCATCAAGTGGTGAAAATTTCAAATGCATTTGGCCTAAGCTTGGACTAACACACGAAACAATGTGTCAAACTTTTCATGCTAATTTTATTAAGCATTCATCCTTTTTCTAGGGACTTAGTTTTATTTTTCTACACTTGAAGAAACAAGGTGGTTTAAAAATTGCTCGTCTTGGTGACGTGTTGAGGTTTTGCTTCATTCACATGATTTGTGTGTTTCTGCATAATGCTAAATTCCACGTGCTGCAGTAAATGCACATTTCCCTCTATCTCACGAAACTTCATTGACATTAAATGCATTCTTTTGATATTATCAAACAATTTTCATAGAGACAGTTTGGAATATTGTTTCTTTTTTTAAAGAAAAAAGTTGGGTTAGACCATTAGAATGGAACTAAAAATTAATAAGATCTAAAAGATAAGCCAATTAAAAGATGAAGTTACTTGCATGACCTACATAACTTCATAGAATGGGAATAAAGTATAGGAAGGGAAGGGTTATATGTTTTGATAATGCAGAAAAATGATGGAGAGTTTATTAGACTAAAAGTTTAAAATATATATATATATATATATATATATATATTAACAAGTCTTTCACTGCCTGCACTTGAGGAAGATCCTGCTGCCTCAGTTTTTGGTGCAAATTAAAATGAGAAAGGAAAAAAAAGAAAAGAAAAGAGAATAAAGTAAAAGTATTCAAGGGTTATGAAACGGTTTTTCTTTTTCTTTTTCCTCATATATATATATATATATATATATATATATAAAAGCTCTAACAAGCCGTCAACTTTCAAGGGGAAGAAAGATCGTCATATTAAGACTACAATAATATGTTATAAGACCAAGATATGCTTTACAAGAATGTTTTGTATGTGTCATGATCATTAACTTGGAAAATCGATCAAGATGAACATGCTTTAATTGTTCATGCATATCAATGACAGAGTCACTTCCTTAGAGAGAGAGAGAGAGAGAAAGAGAACCAGCTAAAGCATCAAGAAGGGTGGATTTCCCAGAGCCAGAAGGACCCATAATAGCCATGATCCTGCCAGGTTCAGCATACCCACTGAGCCCATCAAGCAATCTCCTGGTGTGTCCATCTCCAAAGTTTGGGAGCACAACACTAAGATCTTGCCATACCAAGTGCATTCCCCTCTCACCACTAACCTCCCCTGTTTCCATACTACACATACCCAACAAAGGTTCTTAAGTTTCAAGTAAAGAAAGCCAACAAGAGAGCTGCAGGGAATACAAAAAACAAGGTCATCAAATAGTTATAAAGTAAAGGCTGCTATAGCCTATGGGTCAGTAGGTTTAATCAGCAAAACCAAACAACAAAAGGAGACGACAGAGTATATTAAGAAGAGGGTAGTCTTTTACGTCTAGCATGGTTGGTCTAATGACTGTGAAGGCATCTTTGGTCACTGGTAAAATAGTTAATGGAGGCAGTAACTGAGCTCACCAAACTGCCATCAATGCCTTTTCATAATGATTGATGAAGCTGCAGTAAAGAGACACTCAGAGTGAGACATGTTGATCCTACTAGCCTACCTATCATGATTTAAAAAAGCTCATTACTAAGTACACAGTTCCTAGCTACTCCACTGCAGGCCTGGCATCTTCAAGCATTTCACTCCAATAATCCTTTCTTAATCTTAATTATTTAGAACATTTTCGAAATTGCGTCGAGAAAAAAAACTTTTAGCTTCAGAAAAAACTTCATTTTTAAGTTTTTTTTGAACTTTTAAAGCCTCAAAATACTTTTTAAACTTCTTAACGCAATTCTAAACAGGCCTTTAATCATCCATGCTTTCTTGGTTTGGTAGTTGCGAGGGCGTATCTGCGTGGGCATTCATGCATTGTTTTTGAATGGTTTGCCTATCATGGTAATGGCACTTAAATGGGGTGTACAGCTTGTGAGATGTGATTGACTATATTGTGTGAAGTACTTGCACAAATGCCACGGAACCTTAAGGTAATTAAATTAATACACTGTTTTTTTTTTTTTTTTTCCCTTCTCTATTTGGTGAATTTTCCAAAAGTTTATGTACAATATAAGGCTATGATGAAGGTGAGCCCATTGCCCTTAAGCAGAACAGACACCATTTATAAAAAGAGAGGGGTGGACCTAAGTTCAAGGCCGGCTCGATGTATTTTGAGGCCTAAAGAGATAAGTTTAATTAAGAACAATTTGTAACGTAAGTCTTCTATAATGGACGTTTTGGGGTTGGCTAGCCTTCGAGTATTTTTATTTTTGAAGATTTCTTCAAAAAGTTCTACTTCATTACCAAAATCTTTATGTTGATTGATTTTACGCTTTCTTGGATTTTGATTGAAAATTGATCATTTGCACTGTATGATGAAATTGACATTTTTCTAAATTGTTTAACTTGGGGTCTAAATCAGAATTTTCTTAAGGAATGAAAAACTTTGCTGGCACTTATAGTCTGCAATCAATGAACTTGCCAGGAAACATTGAACTATGTAAGGTCATTGGCATACTATACACTACATTGAGGCATACCTACCCACAATAATGCCATGATGAGTTGCAATTATAAAAATTATGAGTAACACTTTTGTACTATTGTCATGTAGCTAGATGGCGTGACAATAACTTTCAGCCCTTAGATTAGCACATAAAAAATAAAATAAAATAAAAACTAGGTGTGCATCCAAGAGTGATGATATACATCACACGGGCGTGAATGAACAGTCATGCATGCCCGTGTTTATTTTTTTATTTTTTTTAATAATTAAAATATTAGAATATAATATTTTAATATTTTAAAATATGAAATCACACAGGCGTGCATGACTGTTTATGCACACCCGTGTGATATATATCATCATTCGTGCATCCAATGACTATTTTTATTTCTATATCATCCAATTATATGACAATTGTATATGAATCTACTAAATAAAATTATTCATAAATTGATTAAGGGAACACTTAGGAAAGAAATACCTAGGAATAGGCTTTGGCATTTGTAACTCATTCCTTAAATTAATCAAATGCTTAGCAAGAATATAAAAATGAAGCAAGTAATTAAATTGATGTCATTATATTTCTTGTTGAGGAAAGAATCACATTGCTTCCCAAGAAGATGTAATCATCCATATTCAGAGCACATTCTTTAGCAAAGTCGACCACTTCCAATCTTGTTTTTGGAAGCATTCTCATAAGATCTTCCATTCTCTCTTCCATCCGGATCTAGAGTGTGAAAGTTCCTCCCTTTAACCATTTTCAAGCATTTAATTAGGGAAAAAAAAAAAATGAATGACTCCGGACTGGAGTGAGAGACCAAGATACTTTATCATAAGTGAATTACGGAGACAGATTGAACTCAAAATTTAATTATTTAATTAATATTTTAATATTACCTCCATATATTATATAATAAGAAGCCTAATTATATAATTTGTATTATAGGATTATAGTAAATTATGTGTAGCTTTAACTGGTCATTTAAGCTTATAATGTTTGAGCAATATCGATGTTGTAGTAGTATATACACAATTTCGGTTCATTATCAAACCATTTTGACACAATCAGAATCCTAATTTTTTATAAAAATAAAAAATAAAATAAAAAATCACCATGATCCACATACCAATGCTGATTTATAATTAATTGATATATTTTTCTTGATATTATTGGTCTAACAAAGTTTTCTTTTAACTCGGTTTATTAAATTGACGGCCATCCTTAGAGCATGTGATTCTTACATGCAGCATTAAAGGAACTTCCTCCAGAAACCCTATCCTTATTAACCACACCCGCTACTACTTAAAGATGGGATAAAAGAAACCAAAATACACTTTTGGAAAATAGAATTTGATCAGCTTTTTTCATTTTCATTGCTGAAATTTAAATAGTTTCAGTTTTATAACCTTGAACAAATTAAAAATTTGTAATTAGTCCTGCATGCCAAGTTCTATAACAGTGCTACATCAACCTTTGATCAGCCACATGCACATCCCAATTTCTGCAGATAGACAAAGGACAACATTGTAAACCCATACATGTCTTCATTGAGTGTGTCTTCGAAATAATAATGACAGACACACAGTAAATACAAGCTTGGAAGATTCTGAAAAAAAGCAACACAAGCTGGCCAGTGTCCCATATATGTTGACATTTCTTTTCTGAATAAGAAAGAATACCAAACAATATTTATATATAAATCCCACATAAACTTTGTACTGTTGGCTTCATTTGTTTATCCTTGAGCAGTAGCTACAAAATAATGACATAATAGTTAAGATTGCACCATAAAATCTGTGGCTTGTAACTCAAATTTTAGTTGGTGCATGCTTCTAGTGCTGGAGAGGAGAATTAAGACCCTCTTGAGAAGACAGTGAATGGAGAGGTTGGTGCCTCTTGGAAGGGAAAGCTGACGGTATTTTCCTGAAAGAAGGCCTTTTATCCAGATGATGTAGGGCTCTCTTGTTATAAAGTGTCTGAAACAATGGGGAAGCTCTCTCCTTTAACTTCAGAGCGATGAAGAAAAGTAACCGGTAAAATAGAACAAGAAGCACTAGAGCAGCTAAGTCCCACCACTTGGAATGATCAATGGGCATGCGATAAATTGTTTCAATAACATCCTTGCCCTTCAATTTCGGGTCACCCGGTATTAGAGGATCGAATTCAAGCCCAATCAAGTCATTCTTGTAGGCACCCTAGACGTCCAATTGTTGTTAAAAATGAAATCATTCATCAGCCATGTGGAAGTAGGACTAATTATAAGATAAACTAATAATATCCTATTATAGTTGATGTACATTTTTTTATTTTTTCTGAGCAAATAATATACAGCAGCAAAATTTACTCAAAGAAACAGAAACAAAGGAAATATCATCCTAACTAGGGGTGTTATATCACTAATAGAGACCACAACAACAGGGGCAGGAATCAGAATGCTTCCACTAAGGACAGTGGAGGCGACCGACCCATATAGCAAGATTATGCATAGTTCAATTTGCAATGGTGATGAACTTTGCAAAGGCAAAGAGCCCAATCTGGGATGGAGAATAGATATCTGCAATCTTCAAATGAATGGTTTCAATTGATAATAGCATACAATCAACGTTGTTTTGAGTAAAGTACTGACCCTTTTTTTTTTTAGTGCTTAAAATGACTCAGACTGATAGTCAGTTGTATGTCTCAGAAAAATTTTCAGAGATCTAAATTTTTCTTTGGATGGAAATCATCTAACAAAACCAATTAAACCTTTCTGAGCTGCTTCTCTGACCTTATAAGAGAAACAATCTTTCTTATCCAACAGTCTGGTCCTTGAACACATATAGTTGTAAATACCAATAGCTTATATCTAGGAGGGAGAGAACTTTCTTTTTGAATGTTTGTTAATATGTATTGGGAAGTGTTTCTTGTTTTTTGTTTGAAAAAAGTATTCTGATGAGACATAAAACATTTTTGAATGTTTTGTGTTTTGGATTGCTTGTTAATATTTTTGTTTTGAGAACAGAAAACAAAAGACAAAACAAAAACTTTTACAAACGTAGCTTTTTCAGGCTGATTTGATTTCGATTCATTTTCCATGTTCTATTTGAATTATTTCCCTGAAAATATTCTCTATTATCTATATTTTGGTCATGAGTCATAATTGAACCCAATACCTCTCTCAACCCCATTAGATACCCTCTATTGCTACATTATGAGAACATTATTATGCTTGAGCAAAATATCCAAAATTTATTTCATGTAGACTTACCTTTAGTCCCCATGAGCCATAACTGAGATAGGAAATTGGATAGCGCCAAAATGGCTTGGGAAGATCGGCCAGCAAGCGGAAGAAACCAGAGGTCAGCATGAAGATTCCCTGCCGAAACAATAAATAATGATGATGATGATGATGCCAACTCGGCATGCTCAAACCCAATGACAGAAATGAGAAGAAGAAAAAAATAGCATCTTGTCAAAGGCTTAAGACATGTTCTTACAATGATTCCCGCCCCTGCAATAATTCCCATCAGGAAATTTGGGACCAAAGAAGCTACAACCATCATGAGGCTCTCTATAACCGAAATGCAGAGATATATATTAAGACTGTAGTAGATATAATGAGAAAACTCCGGTCTAAATTTCACCATGTAGAAAGTGATAGTCCCTGTAGAAAATGCAATAGCAACCAAGAAGGGGAACGAAGAAAGGAAGTTGGATAGAATAAACACAGTTACTCCATAATACCCATTAAGCCTCTCTCGATAAAAAACCTGTTTCAGGGGAAAAAAAATTATCATGATGCTAAAGTGAGAGGAAGGAAAGTTCTCAATAGACATTTCCTCAATATAATATCATGAATGGGATTGTTTACCTTCATCTCTTCAACAAAGGATGGAAAGCCTCCAATTGACATAAATGTCATAAACCCCGACACAAATCCACCACAGGCTCCACGGGCCAAGATTGATGTGTAGCCAGTGCCAACATCAAAATAGATAGTACCCACACATATAGATACAACAATATAGATCATTATCCTACACCAGTAATATCCCACATCTCTAGACATGTTAACAGCTGATCTCTGCGTTAATGTTAAAAGTTGCTTCCACCAACTTGCTTGACTTGAAATTTTGTTTTCAAGTGCAAACCCTTCCTGCAAGAATTAACCCATTCATATTTGTTATAAGCAAGTTGTTAACAATTAAACATATCTGACATCACTCGATAACCACTAATTGTGTTATGTTAGTAAGAGTTGCTTTTGTACATGTTCTGGTGAAATTTTGTGTAGTATGGATCTCAGTATGCAACATGCACAACTCACTGTAGGAATTGAAATGCATAGCCAAGTTGGAATACTTACAATGGTTGATAATGCTTGAATCCTATTTCCTGCACTTTTTGCATATTGTGAGCGCCTGTATTTCTCAATAAGCATTGCTTTGATCTCTGCTGTAGCCAAATTCGTGAAAGGATCTGATGAAGTTTGGACGTCCTATTATAAAAAGGCAGAGAATAAATAAATACTCCATTCATTCAATCCATCAAGCCAAGATCCAGATATCCAATAGAAGGCCCCAGTGATGAAATTTACTTATTCATTTAGAAAAAAAAAAAAAGATGAACAAGAACAAGAAGAGAAAGAAGTTTGAAGTTAAGTAGGCTTCTGGAGATGTTCAACAACTATGCATACAGAAAATAAGATGAGACATTTAAAGACATTTACTTCTAATTTTCACATAGAGAACCACAGAAATAGAAAAAGAAATTTGCAAATACCACACAAGAGTTTTGCAAGTAATGCGTACATGAAGTCTTTGAGATCCTTTCAATGTGGCAGTTACAATGTCAAAATCTGAATTGACACAACGTAGGAAGTGATCAGAAGGATTCCTTCTACTTGGACATGGAAAACCCGCTTCAGCAAAGAACTGTAAAAATTTTTAAAAATAAAATAACAGATTAGATTACAATCAGAAAGTACTTGGTTCAAATTCGGAATCAAAATAAACCTTTTGAGAGTGGTATGAGTTTATTCTCTAACATGACAACCATTTAATGTTAGGATTAAACTCTTGAATTGCAAAGCCATGCTAATGAAAAAGAGGTAGATATGTACTATTATACCTGTACTGCCAACTTTGCTTCTCCGAAATACACAGTTTCGCCACTAGATAGTAAGAAGAGGTCATCAAAGAGTGCAAAGACTTCGCTACTTGGTTGGTGAATTGAAGAGATAACAGTCCTTCCATCACGTGCAATATTTCTAAGAGTTTGAACAACAAAGAAAGCTGAGGCACTATCAAGGCCACTAGTGGGTTCATCGAGAAACAATAAACAAGGTCGTGTGACGATTTCGAGTGCAATGCTTACTCTTTTCTTCTCCCCACCACTTACACCTCTTAAGTGCCAGTTTCCAATCAACCTATCCGCACAATCTTGGAGACCCATTTCAATGATTGTTCCCTCCACGATGCTACTGACTTCTTCTTTGGTCATTCTAGTTGGAAGCCTCAAATGTGCCGAGTAAGTTATGGTTTCTCTGACAGTAAGAGTTCCTAACAACACATCCTCTTGAGTCACATAAGCCTGAAATTTGCACATACAATAGTAAATTAAATTAAAAGAGAATCACTCTACTTGCAGAGTTAAGGAGACAAAAGGGTCAGCCACCAAATGGCCATTATATATGTTTTGCAGCATTAATTTCATTTAATACAGTATCGATTATTTTGATCTTGAGGTTAAAAAGAAAAAAAGTTAGCATTTTCAACAAATTTCAACTTGATGTTACAAATAATTTTCAACGTCCAAAGAAATTATGCACATTAGTATTTCATTTTATTTTAGTTAAGGATTGGAAAGTGATCTAATACTACATTAATCTTTGGTTTTATAACAATTATGAACAATTGGTTGCCAGCTTCAAGAGAATTTGTCATCGTAAGCCTACCTCCAGGCAGTCGGGTACTTTCAAGATTCTTGCTAGTGCAATCACCTTTAGGTTGTTGCAGAAGCCATTACCCAGATGATAAAACATCACATATTTTAAAGTGAACCATTGCAATGTGTTAGTCCTTTCACTCAGTTACTCTTTTTGAAATAACCAGTACTCCTACTTGATGATGTGTGGCCCTTTAACAGTGTATCCAGATTGACCATTTAAGGAAGCATTGGACAGATGCAACCAATATTGATGAATATATAAATTCAATGACAGATAACAGCCTAAATTGAAGCACCTATAAGGAATATCATATTGCAATATGGATCTAAATGCGACCTATGTAGAAGATTTCAAGCCATGTATAAGATTTAAACAATTTCTTCATTTCTTTTCTGGCATGGAATTCGTGGAGTCTTCAGATGAAAATGAAAATGACTGAACATCCTCCAGTTTTTGAATCAAAATCCACGATATGCAAAATTAAGAACCTACACATGATACTTACAACAGCACCATAGTCGTCTGCTCTCCTCTTCTTCCCATTTAGAAGAATATTTCCAGTCATGATAACATTTCTTGAGAGTCTACCTGTGTCAAGATCAAGGATTGTAAGTGTAAAAATGTGTATGAGAAAATAACTTTATTTTTTTTTCTTTTTCATTTTTTACTTCTTTTGCCAAGCAACAAGAACTAAACATTACATTATCAGCAGGCAACCTAGAGTAGAAGAGAAGCTTGTCTTCAGCTATAAAGACATGGTGCCATCTGGTTTACAATGTTTGGTTTATAGAAAGGAAAAAGGAAGACAATAATAATAAAAACAAAAAACAAAACAAAACATGGGAAAGATATACAGAAAATTCAGAACATTTTCACTTTAGTGGCCCCTTAAAATTGTTCTTCTACAATAGTACATAAATTTTGGAAGGAAAATCAAGGTAAACAAGAAAAATTCAAATTTTCCTTTTCTGTTTTTTTTTTTTTTTTAGTGTTTTTAGACTCTCATTCCCACTTTCTCAACATTTCCAGACAAGGAAAAACTCTAAAACTTCACTTATATATCAACTTTTCTTTAATTTTGCATGTAGAAAGTATTTAGGTAAAATCACCTAGGGAAAAACACTAGCCACATCTGCGTTATCATCCAAAAAATACTAGTCAATTTAAAGTTTTCTTAGAATCATTTATAAAGCTCAATTTTACCTAATAAGTAAACAAATGTGGGACTTATACTTATCAAAAAAAAAATGTGGGACTTACCACCCACAGATCTCTTTATAGACCAGCCTTTCTATGTGGATTACTCATTTTTCCAATATGAAACTGGGGTGTTACAGACTTCAACAACATTAAACATAATCCTTATTTCATACCAATTTGGTCATAATCTCATGCAATTTAGAGGATTGAAAACTGAACCGGCTAAGACTTCACTTCAAGCTGGTGCTGCCAAATATATATTTTACATACTACAAGGCGGATCAACTCATACAAATGAGTTGAATGAATTGTTAAATCAACATTTGTCCCAAAGCTTCCTTTTTTTATTTTAGGAAAACATTTGTGCCAAAAGCTTAAGTTGATAAGAATTAGTTGATTTTAATCATTTAATTAATATTTTTAACATTTTTCCTCACGTGTCATGTGTGTACTCAAATTTTTCATAAGAAGTCGGGTCCAACATGTGAAATATTTAATTGAATTGGATGTGAATGAAGGAGACAGTTAGGTTCGAACTCAAGACCTTAATTAGTTACAATATCATGTTAAATCAACACTTATCCTAAAAGCTTAAACTAATTAGAAATTATTTATTTTAATTATTTAATTAATATTCTAACGTGAACAACCTACTAGACATATGGTCCCTAATTAGGCCAAGAGCTACAAAATTAGTCAGCTATGAAGTAATTTTTCCCCAGCTGTCTATTTCAAATTAGCTCTATGATAATTATGGTGGTCCAATTGATGAAGCATTTGGCCTTTCATTCACTAAAAATATTTTCCTTTTTCGTCCTCAAAGTTACAGCTACACTAGATCTTAGCCATAAATTGGATAAAGCTACTCCTATTCCACTTAAGGATAAAGAATTAATCAAATTTGTGTTATAACTTGACGGGACTATTTCACTACTCCCTTCTGGGAAACCTTCCTTCTTGATTAATCATTTTTTTCCACCAACCCCAATTCGATTGTCTTCTCCTTACTAAAAGAAAAAAGATTGATAAAGGGGTTGATGACAAAGGGAAACAAAGACGAATTCTGAAATTTTGGACAAATACTGTTGCACTAAGTTGGCTAAAAATTTGAAGATTATGAATATATAATTCAAGTTAAGGAAGGGAAAGAGTAGTATATACTAAATTCATTATTTTAATCAGAACCCATTGCTATATATATTTCCAAAACACCAAAAAAAAAAAAAAAAAACAGAGTTTCATAAAATAGGAATCTCAGGAGTTTCTGGATGCACAGACATGCTATCCCAACAAAAGTAATGAAACCCTATATATAAAGAGGAACTCCAAAAACCAAAAAAAGTAAAGAAAGGAAACTCTTTTTCTTTTCTTTTTTCTTTTTTTGGCTACTTATATGCACCCAGAAAGAGGAAAATTTGAAATTTCCCTGCAAAGTGGATTTAAGAACAAAACAGAGAGGGGGGAAGAGAGTGACAAAACCTGCTAATGAATCAAGGAGAGTGGACTTCCCAGACCCAGAAGGACCCATTATAGCCATGATCCTACCAGGCTCAGCAAACCCACGAAGCCCATGAAGCAACCTCCTGGTTGGTTTATTCCCGAAGTTTGGCAGCACCACCGTCAGATCCTCCCACACCAAGTAAGTCCCTCTCTCAGCTCCATTCACAGACACGTTCCGTTCACCGTCTCCACCGCTGTAACTACTACTCCCCACCTCTATCTCCATAGCTCCCACCACCTAAACCTCTTGAGCTGAAGATGAAGAAGAAAAATCACCCATAAGAAGAAAAATATAGAGGAAGAAGAACACGCCCATTTTGCCTATTTACACATGCGGTAGAACAACGGCCACCAGACAACCACCAAGCAGCTGCCCCTTGAATGGATGTGCATTCAAACATTATGATGAGAGAGAGTGTGTGTGTGTTTTGCATGCATGTGTAAGAGAGTTAATGGTGTGGGTTACAACGGTTCAGATGGGTGGCAAGTGAGGAATTTAATGTGCTGGGTCAGCGTGAGCAGGATATTATATTACTCTTCAATTACCTTTTAACACAATCAATTCATTAAAAAAAAAAAAAAACTAATTAAGTTTATTTAAAATCGGTGGCACAATTTTATTTTATATTTCTCTAAAATGAGTTGATTTTTTAAAAAAAATTTTAAATTATAGTCTAGATTGCTCTAAATTGATAGTTGTTCTCAAAACACTTGATTTTAATACATATGTTTTAAACAAAAATGATATATAATGGATGAGGAATAGACGAGGATCGAAAAATAACAAAGTTCTTTTTAAAAATATATATGAGAATGCACATGATCTGTTAATCATATTAAAAATGTAGGTATATTTTAAAAATATTTATTAGTTTAATAAATTATATTAAATGAATGGTTTTCCATCCAACTTGGAGGTTCTTAAACTAAATATCTACCTAAAAAAGAGACTTTTTTTTTAATTTTTTTTCCCTGTTTGTTTCTGAACACAATTAAGGCTGTTTCTTTCACATATCTTAATGTCGATGGATGCTTATAACTAAATATGCACAAGAAAGAGACTTCATTGGATCATATCTTAACTAAAAAAACTTACCTTACTAATTTTTTATACTTTTTTAGAAAATAATATCTATGTAAGATCAAAAGAACACCACGGTTTTACTATGCAAGAACTCCATTCCTATAAAAATGGGAAATGCCCTATTGTGCGATTTGATCTATTGATTTATGTAATTGGAAGTAACCAATTAAGTTTAAAATGAAACCTAAAAATCGAGTACTAGTCCAATTTGAGTACTTCTACAAGATAGACCTTGACATAAAACTGAAAGAGGGACTGCAGTAAGTGATTGAGATCAATAGTTCCTCATATAAAATAATTGAAGCGCCCCTTGTTTCAAAGAGATGAGGAGAGTTATTCACATTTCATTTGATGATAAGAGGTAAATTGAAAGCTAAGAAGTGGTAATTCTAAGGATTCCCCTGGATGAAAATTTCTACTAGTATTCTCTTAATGTTCTCTTAATCTTACGATGGTATTGTTTTCTAAAAAAACAAAACAAAAGAACTCACCCCACCAATTCTCTCATATATTCATGTAGGATCATAAGAATACCAAGAGGAACCCCAGCATTCCTCTAAGTTTTATGTTTTCTACTATTTGCTTTATATATATATATATAAGTTCTCAAGCTCCTCATGCATAGTTTTGTAAGGATAAAAATTTCTTTTAAATTGAATTGAAAAAAGTTTCTTCAACATTAGTGCTATTATTAGAATTTAGAAATATGTCATTCCCAAAAATTATAATAAACCTCAATATCACATTTATTCAAGTTTGTACTTGAGTTTTCAAAACCAATTATATATAAAGATAAATTTGCAAAAGTCCATGAAAACTGTTGATAAATAGTCTCACATTGTATGTGGATAAGATCTTGAGCATGTTTATAAGGAATGTGCAACCCTCTCTTATTGAACCAATTTTATGAGATGAGTTAGGCCCACGAATTTCTTCATGGTATCAAAGCCTACCACAGAACAAATAGGGCCCACACTATTTACCCCGTGACAAGGACCGAAAAAAATACCGACCTGCACATGAATGAAGGTTTTGAGGAATAATTTCACATTGATTGTGAACAAGACCTTGGGCATATTTATAAGGAATAGGCAACCCCTTCTCTTATTGAACAGGTTTTATGAGATGAATTAGGCTCACGAATTTCTTCAAAAACATTTGTTTTCTGAAAATAATATTACTGTCAAAAATATTAGTTATAAGCTATAAATTAAGAAGTCAATATAATCACATAATATGTACAATAATAAAATTTATAATTCCAGTTTTTTTATTAATTATTAAAACTTTGAAAGAGCATAAACAAATAAGAATAAAATTAAAAAGGCGTAATTAATTTAGAATAGGATTACAATAAATAATTATTATTTATGAATAAACGAAACTAATACAAAATTAATGCTCGACACACTTTCACTTCTAACACACTCACTTTCACACTCTCTGATATGGATTTTAAACCACTATTAAATTTGTAATGGATTATTGTTAGATTTTGATTAAATTATAATTTTAAAAGTCACGTTAGGGAGTACAAGGGTGAGAGTGTGAGTAGCATTACTCCTAATGCAAATGAGAAAAATTAGAGACACTCTCACTTCCACACTCTTAAGTGCAGTCTCTCTGACGTGGCATTCAAAATGATTATTAGATTTTGGATAAATCATTATTGGATTTTAGATTCAATGGTAATGTTTACTAACACATCAAAAAATATGAACTTAAAAGTGTGAGAATCAAAGTGTATATAGTGGCTCTGATTGGTAAATGATTGTGTAGTGGAATTTTTTTTTTTTTTAATAGTAATAACTAATAAAAAGTGATTAGTGTAGGTTAAATCACCATTTGTCTTAAAAGTTCAAGCGGATAGGAAGAGATAAGTTTAATCATTTAATTAGCACTTTAACATTTTTCTCACACGTGGGCTAAGATTTCTTTTTAATAGGTGATGTCCAACACACAAAATATTTAATTAAATGAATTGTGAATTGTAGAGTCAAGTTTTAAACTCTTTGATATCATGTTAAATCATATACTTGTCATAAAAATTTAAGCTAATATAAATATATAAATTTAATCATTTAATCAGCAATTTAACAATATAAAATAGAGATAAGTTTTTAAAGTTGATTTTTAAAAAAATTAAAAAAGAAAAAAGAAAAAAAAGTTAATTGCCATATGGAGCCTGATTTCTCAATATCAAAGTATAGATAAAGTGTAGATAAAGTGATGGGAAAGGGATTAATTACAAAATCCAAGGCTGGACCCCCAACCTCCACTGTGGTAAAGTTATAGCTATTAGCTACTAGCCAGTTGGCCTGTAAGATATAATATAGTACTCGAAATAATTATTTATCTATCAATTATCTGATTACTCTTTCTCATGTAACTTTACCATTAGGACCCACCTAAGTAAATATTTATCCAATGGTGTGATTTTATAAAGGGAAGATGAAAAAAATTGAAAGAACGACAAGAGTAGATGCTATAGCATTTCTCTTCAAATGGTCGAGACCTAAAAAATAATATCTATCAATTTACTATCTTACCTATTTTCAATCGAGCTCAATACGAAAAATGAGTCGATGAGGGCATCCCTCAAAGGGAAACAAGTTATGAGGGAATGCCACCTTCTATAAGAGTTTGCCTACCTTTGGCACTTGTCTTGATAAGCCCGACTGCCAAACAAAGACAAGAAGATATTATAAAGGTGTGGAGATCTACATCACACATACGGTTTCTCGAAAGATCGTAACATTTATTGTCTGCATTATATCCCCATTCTTTGCCAACCTCACTTTTGTTAACTTAACCATTGAAGATGGTTATGTTGTCACTCCTCGTGTGCCACTTTGACCTTAATCCTTTTGGGTAAAACAAAATAGCACACGGCGTGCTTTGCACGCCAGTGCAAATTTTTTTTTTTTTTTTTGTATTAAAATATTAAAAAAAAAAATTTTCCTTCACGGCGTGCATAGCACGCCGCGTACTCCCAATCAGGTCTCCTTTTACCAAGTTTACTTTATTGGGTGTTGAGCGTACTAACATGATAAAATATTTTTTATTTAATTTAAAAATAATAATATAACTTAAAAAATCTAAAAATTATAAAAAGAAAATATTTATCTCAAGAGTCAAATTCAATGTTTATGAATTTGGTCAATATTTAATTTCCTTGTGATTTTATGCATGTCATTGTCAAGGTTTGTATAGTCAATGACTCAATGGCAACATAGGGGTGATGCTAGGGTTTAAATGATCCACAGAATGGAAAGCATCTAACACCACAAAATGGATAATTTTTATTTCAAATGAAATGGAAAGGGTCTTATTCTCAACGCTAGAAGCCCAAGGCTTTAACTAATTAATGGTGGTTAGGAAACAGGTACCTCACATACATTAATGTTGTAAATCATATCTCATAGGGAAAAAAAAAGGGAATAGGGCAATCCAAATCAATCATATTCACATCAGTGCAGAAAACACTTAAAATTATTGAAAATGAATCAAATAAACGATTTGGTATTTTGAAAAGGGGTATGAATTTCAAAAGGTTTATTAAATCAGTACCAAAAATGTGACACAGACTTCAAAAGATTTCTTAACCCTATCAATATTTGAAACAGTATAACCAAAAATTACGAAAAAGTTTCCGAACCTTAAGGTTCCACAACATTTTAATGTTGTATTTGAGAGTCCTCTTGTAAGGAAAAATACAAAAACAGCTGCCACAAACATTTCTCTCTTAATGCATATCAAAATTTGTATCAATTCTGTAATAAACGGATAAATTTTTATGTTTAGGAATAAATTTTTCTAACCAGCCTATTAAACTGGCATGTGTAAAAAGTCATGAGAAAATTATCACATGTATTTTGAACAAATATCAGTTTAATAATTTGAGATAAAGAAATTTATTTCTTTCCACCCAATTTAATAATAAAATTATATATTTGGATGTATAGTCCCCTCTAATAATGCATATATAATGTTGCAAATAAATAATGGTTACTCGTGATAAAGAAAAAAATCAAAATAAAGAAGGAAGACAACGACAACCAAAATAGTGTGCTTTTAACCCATATGTACGTTAACCTGCGAAAAATAGGTACGGCATGCTGAATTCGACTAAAGATATATATATATATATACTAGATTTTTTTTTTAAAAAAATATTTTCTTTCTTCTGGGATTTTTTTAAGGGGTGGAATTGGGTGCTATGATCATAGAGTTGTCGGTGGTATTTAAAATGGATATACTTTAAGAGGTGTTTGGGGGATGTATTAGTGCACCCACAAGGGATTGTAGCCAAGTGGAGACATTAGCGTCTCGATATTATTCGAAGAGTAATGTTACAGATTATTTTTATATCTTTTCATAGAGTTTGAAAAAACGTTCTTAACTCATTCTTCAACCAAACACTAACTTAAGTATCGTATCAGATTAATTATTCACGGGCGCACCGAACAAAGTTTTCTATGCTTTACTCTTTAACTTTGCTGCAGTTTTCCTCGACCTAGAGTTGGGTGTTTGATGTTGGCACCATTTGTGGGAACCAATTGTATCACTCCGATCCCTAAGATTAAAAGGTTGTATGCCAAACACTAGAGGTCGATGAGTAACCGTTTGTCTCTCTATATGATTTTCTAAACATGGGAGATGGACAAGAGTATATTCTATTTATCTAGAACAACTTATCAGATTAATTTGTAGAAAAATTTATAATAAAAATTGTAGTTCTCCCAAGCATGTTTCCTTGGGATAAATCACAGCAAATTTGTGCAAGAACATGGAGAACATGAACATAATGTCATGCACCTTGAAATCTAAAGGACTATTCCAACCTTAAAAATCTGTTGATTGTGCTTGGTCCAAGAAGTTGCGGAGAGGAGGGGGTCATCAATCATCCTCATCCCCATTAAATGAAAGATTTTACTTTTTAAATTAATTAGTACTTAGTGACTTTCCTAAAAAAAAAACAATTTAGTGATGAACTTGTCAATTATAGGCTCTTAATTATTTTATAAATTATAAACAATCACTTCAATTTGTTGTAAAAACTATAGTGTTTCATGAAAATTCTTAGTTGATTTAATTAATATTATAACACTTTATCTCACGTATAAATTCAAGCACTTTCTTAATAATTGAGACCCCGAAAACCTAGAGAGAAAAAATTGTGAGGGAGGAGGGAGCATTTCCCCTCCCCTCCTACTCCTCTTTTCTTTCCTCTGCTGCTCTCCTTGTTTTTTCCTTTCTTTTTTCAATTTTTTTTTTCTTTTTTTTTTTCAACTAGTCCAGTTGCTCCGGCCATCCATTTGCTTATGATGCGCTGCCTCTATTTGCCCTCCACTGTGTTGCGCCACTCTTCGCCTCCCTGAAATCGGTTGGGTTTTAGATATAATTTTTCAAAACTAGATCTAGTCTCCTCAATTGGTTTCGCTCAACCACACGCCTACCCATTGTGCTCCTTTGCTCCTCAGCTGTACATCGGCGTAAAACAACTCCATCTCGTCTAGCACGCGCTGGTCAGTGCACTTCTCCTCCATCGCCTCGGTTGTTGTAGATGTTTGCTGGTTTTATTATTATTATTATTATTATTATTATTATTATTATTATTATTATTGTGTTTTTGTTGTTTGTTTGTTTGTTTTTGAATAAGGGTTTGACTTCTCCATAGATCTACTTTCATGAGTGATATTTGGGCTGAAAGTTTTTGTCCTGGCCTTTAAGTCAATGAGTATTAGTTTCGGTGTAAGGGTTTCGCTCTTATGACAGAAAAAATAAAAGTTGAAAATATGGGCTACCTATGTATTAAATTGAGTCTACGTTGATGAGATTTGTTCTATAACTGAAGTTTAGACATGGGTTAGCGAATGTTGAAGTCATAGATATGACTTTATTATAAGATTTTTATGTTTGTCTCTATGACAATATAATCTCATAGCCATGGCTATGATTTATCAAAGCTCTATACTCTCTCATGTAAGTAATTTGTACTTTTGATCTTTTTTCAATAAATGAGTATGAAAGATTCCCTAAAAAAAATAATAATAATAATTGAGACCCAATATGAAGTTTTTGTTTATTAAATTATCATTATCGTAAAAAAATTAAGCTAATAAAAAATAATTAATTTAATATTCTAATATTTGACACTAACAATTTGTAACTTAATTTTTATTTGCCACGCTGGAATTTAAAATTTACAAAGCAAGTAATATTTGTATGTAAATATCTTTCAACAAGCTTACAAAAAAATGGAACAAGATTGACATGAAAAAGAAAACGAAAACTTTCCAAACAAGTAATAGAAGTACTGTAAAAGGATAAGCCCAAGAATGGAGTAATGAAAGTGAGAAAAAAACAGAGAGAGAGAGAGAGGCAGATGACAGTTTCATTACAAGTATTAGAAAGAAGAAACCGACACCATTTGTGGGACCCATAAGCCTGATTCTCCTTCCTACATGACATCATTTGTGTTGAAGAAGGAAGAAGAAGAGAAGATAACGATCCTCTCCCTGGCCAATAGAAAGTACTGAAGAAGAAGAAGACATTAGACATGGGGGACTCCTTCTGCCCGGAGTGCAAGCGGGCCACGGAGGTGGTCTTCGACCACTCGGCGGGGGACACCGTGTGCTCCGAGTGCGGCCTCGTGCTCGAGGCCCACTCCATAGACGAGACGTCCGAGTGGCGGACATTCGCCAACAAGTCGGGCGACAACGACCCGGTTCGGGTCGGCGGGCCCTCTAATCCGCTACTGGCCGACGGTGGACTCTCCACCGTGATTTCCAGGCCCAATGGGGGGTCCGGGGACTACTTGTCGTCATCCTTGGGCCGCTGGCAGAACCGCGGCTCCAACCCGGACCGTTCGCTCATTCAGGCTTTCAAGGCCATTGCCACCATGTCTGACAGGTCTCTCTCTCTCTCTGTGATTTTTGTTTGGTTGGTGTGAAAGTGAGGAGAAATGAGAGGGAGTTTTTAGAATTTCAGTTGTTTTTCTTGCTTCCTCAGATTTTAAACTTTCCGTTCAACGGTTAGATAGTCATCTCTCTCTCTCTCTCTCTCTCTCTCTATTGATTCTGGCAATCAACTTTTTTTGACTGTGATTGTGAAAAACTATACTGAGCTTTGCTGATAAAGTTGACAATCAACTGAGGCCTTTTTAATTTTCTGTTCGGTTGGTGAGAAAATGGAGGTGAAGCAAATTACACAAACGGAAAGAGTGTTATGCTTTAGGTTGTTTTAGTTTTCCACAAGAAACGAAAATCGCTATTGATTAGATCAAGTTATGAATTGGGTATATCCATATGGATAAGGGAAGATGACTTTTTAGTTTCTTTCGAGGAACCGATTTTGGATTTTACTGTTGCTTCTCTCTCTCTCACTCATAATCTGTTTGCTCGGTGAGAAAAGTGGTGGAAGAGAAAAGAAATTTTGGTGGGTCCCTTGTGTTTTTGTCTTCTTTTTTTTTTTTAATGAGAAATAAGTTTTATACTACTCAAGTTGGTACATTATTTAATTGGGCTGATTGAGTAGGAGTTTCTTTAATTGTTTTCTTGATTTTTGTCAGATCCATTAGGTTCTCTCGACTTTGATAATTCATTGACCGACTGTGGTAGACTTTTTTATTTTTATAGTTCGAGCAATTAAATTTTTTCTTTTTTATTTCTGTAATTTTAATATTCCAGAAGATAAATTTCTGCATTGAATTGAGAATAATGCAATATAAAATTTAAATATTCAATTTCATTGGCTCATTTTGTGTTAATCAAATACAATTTTTTTTAAAGAACAAAATATAGAAAGGCTGATGCAATAATTTGGTATTTCAGGTTGGGCCTTGTTGCAACCATAAAGGTATGATAATTACAAATGATCTTTTATTTTCAAGATGTTCATATGTTATCCATATCACTGTTGTTTGTCTTTGTGATTATGCATGGCTTATTAGTTATTATGCATATTGCTCTCTTTGAATATCATCATACATGCTTATTGGTCTATTATCCTCCTCTTCTCTTTTTTTTTTTTTATCCTGTCCATTACTTCGTTAATAGGATACATTTGATTGTTATTTCAAAAGCTTGATATATCTAATATTGTGGTTTAGCTGCTTTCAAACACATGGTTATATGATACATTCGTTAATAGGATGCATTTGATTGTTCTTTGGAAATGGAATGGCCCAGTTGTGAAGGGCAAGCATACCCATTGTTATGGCATAATCAATCCTGGCACATAGTTCAGATTTCAGTGCAACCAACCAAGACCAAGGGCTTGTTTGGATTGCATTTGAGAGACCTAAAAATGCTTTTAACACCTAAAAAAGTTCTTTTGAAAAAAAAAGTACTCGTTTGGTAAAAAAATTAAAAACGCTTTTAAGGGTCTAAAAATTCTAAAAATGGCCAAAACGTACTTTTGCAAAAACTTATTTAAGATTTTGCCCAAAAGCTCTTTTTGACTTAAAAGCTCTATTTCTCAAACACAATTCTAAACAGGCTCCAAGAGTGATTGAAATGGACCATTGGTGACCCTAGGCATCCAAATTCGGACTAGGATTTCCGTTCTAAAACATCTTATTGATGAATGGGAGCTTGAAAGATGGACATGCACATAGTTAAGATTTAAATCAAAACCAAGCAAGAGTGATTAAGATGGGCCATTGGTGACCTTGAATTTGTCATATAGGCATTCAAATTCCAACTAGGATTTCGGTTCTAAAATATTCGATTGATGAAGGGGAAAAAATCTAGGATGGACCTGGTACTCTATGGCAGAAACTTTTGGGAGGGGGGGATTGAGTATCATATATGCTTTATTACTTACCAGATTTAATTGTGGATTATTAATTCCTATAAAAAAAATTTGCAAGTAGGTTGAAAGGTAAAAGATTGCAAAATTGTTTTCTTAATAAGCTAGGAAACATGGTATCTTGACAAAAATTCCAATAAAATCAGCATGGTATCTGTTTCTGGGACAATGTCTTCAACCTTTGCAATTTTTATCTGACATTTTGAGACTTGGAGCCTGAATTTCAAACAGGGTGCCTCAAAAGGATATCTTGGCCATATGTGCTAGGTATTAGACTTGAAAGTTTTAAGCAATCGACTGTTAATTGACTGGTCGTAGGTTCATGGTTCACTTGTATAATTCCTATATTTTAAACTCATGTTGATCGGCATGATTGTTTTTAATTTTTCAACTTGGTTGATGATGCTAGTTGAAGTATCCTTTTTATGTGATTTTGCTTGTATTTTGGGTACATCTATCTTCTTTAGTCCTGACAAAGGTTATTATTGGAAACCCAACACTTGGAAAGTTGGAGGTCACACTTCTTGATGTGAAATTTGCACTGTAATCATGCTGCAGATGCCAAATCTATTTTTCAACTAGTTTATTGGTATTGGAAAGAATATTGGGAACCTGTGTTTCTTGAAATCTAGTCTTATCCTTTTCTATTTTTTTTTTTTTTTCTCAATATTCATATATTTCAATTTGTTTTCCTCATATTTAGCATGTTTCCCGAATGATTCTACTGTTGTCTTTAATTTTGAAGTGCCTTTGGTTCTTTCTTGATATATTGTGTAATTTTGATTAAAGGATCGAGCAAATGAAATATATAAGAAAGTAGAAGATCAAAAACCTCTCAGAGGACGAAATCAGGATGCAATTTTGGCTGCTTGCCTCTATATTGCTTGTCGTCAAGAAGACAAGCCCCGCACTGTGAAAGGTGTAGTGATTATCCTTGAGAATTGAGTATTTGTTACTCTATCTTTCTTTGTGCATATGGAAGTTCCTGAACTGTGTATTCCAATCAGAAATTTGTTCTGTTGCTAATGGAGCCACAAAAAAGGAAATTGGCCGCGCAAAAGAGTATATTGTGAAACAACTAGAAGTAGAGATGGGTCAGTCCATGGAAATGGGAACCATACATGCTGGGGACTTTCTGGTGAGTTTGGCGGTGAAGTGATACTCTGTAGAGGAGTGCTAAACACCCACCAATCAAGGCGTGTCACATTAACCTGTGGGGCCTACTGGACTTGCGCTCTAAGCAACATATGCATGGATTGGGCCCTGCACATAATGCGTGATGCACACTGATTGGTGAGTGACAGATAAGCACTGACTCAGCAAATGCTGCTACCACTGTCCTACTTCTCATCGTATCTGTACCAATAGTTTTATTTTGTTGCATGTCTTACTTTAGATTTTGCTAGGGAAAGCATTAACATGATCCCCATTTCAAAATCTACAGAGACGTTTTTGCTCCCATCTTGGCATGAGTAATCAAGCAGTCAAGGCTGCTCATGAAGCCGTACAGAAATCTGAAGAGCTTGATATAAGGTAGTTCTGATACTCTTGTCTGCTTTTGCATTTTGCAGAATTTAAAAGGTTATTTGTTATAATCTCTTGGTAGTCCATTTTCTTTCTGTCTATATTTGTTTATTTATTATTTAGAAAATAGTTGAGACTTTGTGCCAAATGGGCTCTGCAACATTTGGGACTCAGATGGGCTTAAGGATAATTCTCAACTCAAAACACCCCTGTTTGCTGCAAATATTTTGCTCATTGGCGTTTTGCTCTTATCAAAAAGAAAAAAGTTTGCTCATTGGTGTTTTACTAATATGGAGCCATGTGATGTGCCACATTTTTTGCACCATTATCCAGCGGATGAGGGGATGCTTGCAGATGAAAATGAATTGTCCTTTATCATATAAATAAGACCCCTATAACTAGATTGAACAAAATATAGGTGACACTGGAGTCTGAAGTGTGGTTTGGATGTTGACTGATATTGGCATGCAACTAGAAATCTTAAAACCGTCTCGTCTTCTATCTCTACCATGTGCTGTACTGTAGTCTATGGTATATTTTCTTTATCATATAAAAACATCTTCAACTACATTTGATTTCACCAATGTTTGCTGAACTTTTGATAGTTAATTAAGAAAATACAGGGAGATATGAAGCTCTAATCTTGTAAGTCTTGTCATTTCTATTTAATGGTGGCTAGGGAGATTTTAAACCCATTCCTCGTGAAACTGGGGTGAACTTGACAATTTCTTGAGTGGTGAAAAGTTTTACTTTATCTGAAGTTAAAACTTTGGATTTGTTGGATTTCAGATAATTGATAGACAAAATTTAAAGTTTTAACAATAATAATAATGATAATAAGATGGCTTTTGGAAAGCTTAAAAGAAACACCGCCATTTTTCTGGTTTATGTTTTTGCAGGAGGAGCCCAATATCAATTGCAGCAGCTATAATTTACATGATAACTCAGCTATCGGAAGACAAGAAACTTCTCAAAGGTTAGAAAGATAAATTTGATATTACTCATCCTAGTTACACTAAGAGCCTGTTTGGGATTGCGTTTGAGAAATAGAGCTTTTAAGTCAAAAAGAGCTTTTAGGCAAAAGCTTCATTTTTAACCTTTTGCCAAAAGTGCTTTTTGGCCATTTTTAGGCTTTTTAGACATTTAAAAGCACTCTTAATTTTTTTACCAAACGAATACTTTTTTCTTCAAACGGACTTTTTGAGTGTTAAAAGCATTTTTAGACCCCTCAAACGCAATCCCAAACAAGCTCTAACTCGATAAAGATTAAAAATACTGAAGCAATGTAGGTGCAGACGTATCTCTTGCCACCGGGGTGGCTGAGGGGACGATCAGGAATTCTTACAAGGACCTTTATCCCCACGCTGCGAGGCTAATACCAAGTTGGTATGCCAAGGAGGAAGACCTCAAGAACCTCTGTAGCCCTTAAGAATATATAACAACAGTCGCATGTTTTGCAGCATTTTTTAGTTAGATGCTGCTTCTGTTGTTTTGGACATGGAAGAACTTTTACTTTCTTTCTGAAACTTTCTTTCTGAAACTTTCTTTCTGTTCCTTCTAGATTATCTGGCTTCTAACGTGTATTTCTGAGTTACTTAGTCTCACTCAAATTAGGTGCCAAGCCAACCAATGAAGTGCTTTCATCTGATGTGCCAAGATCCATTTTCTTTTGTGTTTTAGGACTTTGGGGGGTGAGCATGAAACACTTGAATCTTAAAGGTTGGGTTGTGAAGCTAATCTTGTAATTTGGTGGAAGGGAAAAGCTTAGAGCTTAGAGAGAGTTAAGTAATGCTGAAAATTACATTTTTGTCCTACAACTATCCTGTAATTATCCAAAGATTGATTGGGATTGTCACATAACTACTCTTTCTCCTTTTCTTGTAATTTGATGGGTGGGCGAAAATTTGGAGACTCTTGTACGTAGTATAATCAATGCGATGTTGCACATTAAGAGCCACTTTAAACGGCTTTAAATTTTGTTTCATAGTGATTTTCTCTCGACCAATATGCTTGTGATTGATTGTATATTAGAGAATCTGGTCACATTTCTTGCAATATTTGGCCTATTTTCAAATTTATTCTAGTAAAAAAAAAGTGAAAGGTCATTCATTGGGCCTATTTTCAGATGTTATTAGTGTGTTTGTGAGTCTTGATATAAAAGTATGTGCTTATAGGAGTGAGTTTGTGTATATGTATGTGTGTGTGATGAATGTATATACATACCATAAGACAAACATATAGACCTTAAGATTATATTGTAAGATTTGAGGTAATTTCTCTAGTTAATTCAAATGATAGAATTTTAACCATAATTAATATGAATTTGCGAAAAAAAGAAGAAGAAGAAATAATTACGACATTTACTTTATTTATGTAATGAATAAGTTAATTGAGTAGTTTATGAGCAAATTCAAATTCATTTTAAATTAAATGAACAAAGTTTGAATAGATTATCTAATTGAGTTGAGTTAAAAAAAAAAAAAAAAGTCTAAATATTTAGGAAAAACTTTACTTTGGCTCTCCTGAATTTTCACTTGATTTTACAAATTTTTTTGTACTTTCAAATCTCTCATTTTGAACTCCTGAACTTTCAATTACTCTCAATATGGACCCTCCGTCAGATTTTAAACGTTATATGACGTTTATACTCCTGACTTTTGTATAAAATGTCAACTTTCAAAACATTTTTTTTTATTTTAAAAAAAATGAAAATCAAGGACATTTTGGTCTCTTTTTTTTTTGGTATTTTTAATGACTAAAATTAGCGGAAGGGTTCTAATTGAGAGTAGTTGAAAGTTTAGGGGTCTAAAATTAAAGATTTGAAAGTTCAAGGGGGAGTTTGTAAAATCGGATGGAAGTTCAGGAGACCAAAATGAAGTTTCCCAAAAAAATTTAAAAGTAGCGGAAAGCCAAACGCGGCATAAGATTTTTAGGGTTTAGAGCAAGAGTAACCAACCAACGGACTAAGGTTTATACTTGACACTCTTGAGTCGCAAACCCAGAAACCCTAAACCCTCCAAATTCGCATCCTCTTCTTCTCTAACAGAAATCCCTCTCATACATACTCATTCAGGGAGAAAGATCGAAAATGGAGCCGAGATTAGCCAATACATGGCGTTTAACAGTGAACGAGAAGAAATTCATCGAGACCGCTCTGCAATCGGACCTCCGAATAGACGGTCGTCGCCCTTTCGAATACCGAAAAATCTCCATCAAGTTCGGCAGGCAAGTGTTGTCCCCTTTCCCCAAGTCATTGATTTTTTTTTCTCTTTTTCTTCAGAAACCACCTCCTCCTACTTTTGAAATTTCACCTTTTTGTTTGTCTCTGGGTTCCATTTTTAAGCGTCTTTTGGTGATTTTCAGAGAAGACGGCTCGACGGAAGTGCAGTTGGGTCAGACCCATGTGATGGGCTTTGTGACTGCCCAGTTGGTCCAGCCATACAAGGACAGACCCAACGAGGGCACGCTCTCCATCTTCACCGAGTTTTCTCCCATGGCCGATCCTTCATTCGAGCCGGGCCGTCCCGGAGAAGCTGCAGTGGAGTTGGGACGTGTAATAGACCGCGGTCTAAGGTGAACTTTTAGCATGGGTTTTTATTGGTAGTTTTAAATTTTGAGACATTGTCTTGATTGTTCTTGTTCAATGACATTATGTGAAACTACCCAGAAAAACTAAGAAGCAGCTCTTTTGTACCTTCTAAAGCCATGCCATTCATAATGGATTGTTTGTTATTGAATTACATCATGTACTGTTAGAGTTCAAACAGTTATTCCCATGTGTTGCTTCGTGAAATTGCTTTAAAAATATCAAACTATGTGTAATTATGTTGGAGCTTTCAGCGCTGCTAACTGATTATACCTAAGAAGCTGAAATGGGCTGTGGGCAATATTGTTCTATGAATGTTCCCTACTAGTAAGTACAAGGAACACATATGGGCAAATGTTTGCTATCCTAGAAAAGCTAAAAACTTTTGCCAAGGATGGTTATGAGTTGTAGTATTTTTATTTGAAGGTTTAAAGTGTTTGTACAGGGAAAGCAGGGCGGTGGATATGGAATCACTTTGTGTTATTTCTGGGAAGTCAGTATGGTCGGTCCGTGTTGATCTCCACATTCTAGATAATGGGGGGTAAGTGTTTTTTTTTCCTACAGTTATTTATTTTTTTTCAATTCATTTTACTTTAGACTAATTTTTGTTATTATTTATTTATTTTGGAAGCAGAAACCTTATTGATGGTGCTAATATTGCTGCTTTAGCGGCTCTCATGACATTCAGGAGGCCTGAATGTTCATTAGGAGGAGAAGATGGTCAGGAAGTGATAGTGCACCCACCTGAGGTCAGCTTTGCAAATTTATTAGAATTAGTTTTAGAAGTGCCCTTGCAGAAAACATTGAATTTGATCATCAAATATTCAACTTATAAATATGGGAAACACATAATGAACTTTGAAACAAATCATCCTTTTGGACAGAAAAGCAGTTGCCATGATTAGTAGGGGGAGGGGTGCCAGAACTTTGATATTTTTATTATAGTATCTCATAATGCTTTTATGATATATATTATGGGCATAATCTTGTTATGATTAAATGTATACTTTAGACCCTTGGATATACTATTTGTTTTTAGTAGCTGTTATCACATATTGCTTTTTAACAGGTAAGGGAGCCACTTCCTTTAATAATACATCATCTCCCTATAGCAGTGACATTTGCGTTTTTCAGTAACGAGACCAGTGTGGTAAGCAAATGCTGTCTCTGTCATTAAGGCATATAAAATGTGGAACTTAACTCCGTTCATTAGGCGATCAATCTAATCTAATGGGGGTGCCATCCAGGTGATAGACCCAACCCACTATGAAGAAGCTGTTATGGGGGGACGAATGACTGCTACACTTAATGCAAATAATGATATTTGTGCCATTCAAAAAGCTGGCGGTGAGGGTGTCTTGCAAAGTGTAATCATGCAATGTTTGCGAATTGCTGGTCAAAGGGCTCATGATATAACTACCAAGATAAAAAACGCGGTTGGTTTTTTTTCATATGGAACGACCTTTTAAGACCTGCTGCGCCTTTTGTGCTTCCTTATAGCTAATATATTCAATTGACAAAAAGACATCATTTTGTACAATATGCTAAACTTAATTATAGAACTGGTTTCTATGCTTATAATTGGCAGCGATGAAAGGCAAACCATGGGGAATTCCGTTTTTGTCTCTTAACATATCATAAGAGCCAATTTGGCAAGTTTGGTGGGCAAAGCCTCATAAAAGTTCTCATGATCAAGAGAGACTAAGAAAACGCAAAAAAAATAATTCATTTATTATATTAGCACTCATACTACATTCTGGAACATCTTTAACAGAGTAAATATAAGGCGTCTTAGAATTAGGCTATGATTAACCAGTCTCAGCTGCATTATTCTCATGTTTTGTTTATGATTTATGTTGATGGATAAAACAGTTTATTACTTATCAAAAAAAAAAAAAAAGATTTATGTTAATGGATATGATTGTTATGATTTATCTGGACAACTTGCGGTTCATTTAAGTTGTAACCAGTTTTACGATAGTAGAAGTGGTGCTTCTGATCAGTGATCTGGATTACATAATTGTCACTTTTTGGGTTAGTTCGTGGATTAATTCGGCTATAAGCACTATGCATGTGTGAGAGTAGCTCAAAAGCTGTTGTAGTTTTTTGTAAACCCAGGAATTGCTATCACATCAGGGTTAGAACACTCTGATTATCCTCGTTATTTGGGCTGTGGGAGGTTATATTTAGTGTTGTTTGTTTGGGGTTATGATTAGGATGGAAGCTTAGCCCAATGGCCAGAGCTCAAAAGAGGACATTGTTAGATTCCTTTAAAGGCTGAGGGGGTGCGGATGCTGCTTTAAAGTCAAACATTGTAGCACATGGTTCCAACTGATTTTCGGAAAATTCAATTCTTTTTTAACACATTTTGGAGAGTAGAAGTGCTGATGTAGCATCTAGAACCATTGGTATCTTAATTGGACTATGTTTTTGTGGGATGACATGATATCCCTTGACCAGATGAGGGAAAAACCATGAAGAGAAGAGAGTTGAAACCATAGCTAGAGTAATGTTTGAGTTCAATTAAGTGCCAAAGGAAAACTGTGTTGGAATTTTTTTTTAATTCTACTTCTGTGAACACAGCCAACAAGCTTCTAGAAGTGGACATTGGTGAAGCAGCCACCATCACAAGCTTCTCAGGATGCAATCTGCAATAGTTCTTGACTCTTAAGTTGAGGATTCATTTTCTAACATCCAATGCCATTATAGGGTTCGTTTGATAAAACCTTTTAGAGCGTTTTTTGGTTGTGATATGACATAAAGGTGAAAATAGTTGAGTGTTTTGTGTTTGAAGTTATTTGTTAATGCTTTTGCTTTTTTGCTCAAAAGCAACAAATTACCCAAAAAAGCGTTATCGAGCCCTTAGTTTTTCCCCCCTACAACCTTGAATAGCTAGTTGAAAAATATATGGTGTTACAACCTTGCATGGTTTTTTTTTTTTAATTTCTTCAAGAGCATATGACTCTCCCCCTCTCTCCCACTCTCTCCTTCTCTTTCTGCATTGAAAATGAAGGCTGGTTTTGAATTTAAAAGAATGAAGGTTTCTAACTTCTTTTGCGAAGTTGATTGTTTTGATTGCAACTTTCCTGTTGAGTGGATGTTTCTTACTTTATTTGTAATTTTTCTTCTGCAAATTGATGTAGGTTGAATCATACAACACGGAAAGGGCATTAAGGAAGATCAAGCGCCATTCCAATTCTGTTTCTTTAGATGTCTGTGATGCTGATGTTGATGTAGTCAGTGAGAGATCAAAGCTGATACCTGGGAAAAGCATAGCTGATCAGAGTATGGATATAGAAGGTGAAACCAAATCATCTAAACAAGGGCAAACTAGCAGGATAGACGGAGATGCTAAGAACTTCATTGGAGGACCCTCAAGTTGGTATGTTCTCAGTCTGTCCAGAGTTTGTGACCTTGCTTCAGAGAAGCTTCTCTTAGCGAATAAGTGATTAAGATTATTCTAGAAATTTGGCCACACCCCAGAAGGGCGAGTGCACACACACTGCAAACCCGTTTTGTTTATTCAAATCTACTGTTTTTAAGTTTCTTTTTTCTGTTTCTCCTCAGGGATCCGTACGCTGGGGGTGTCAATTTGGATTCCCTGAAAGCTTCTCTAGCTTCACGCGGTAATAAAATTTATTGCTCATTGAATAACGTTTTAGTTTTGGCCTTCCAGCAGACATGGGGTAAAACAATGATGGTTACCAGTGAAAAAAATCTCAGCTGCTTCTTAGCAAAAATAAATGAAAGATCTCAGCTGCTCCTTAGTTCTCTTCATTCTATGTGTGCTCAACATTTTGTCCTCCTTGATATATTCTTGTCTCACATTTCTCTCTCTCTCTCTCTCACTGTATCACACATGAACATGCAGGCACATCAACACCAAGTAGGAAGGAAAAATACTCGAGGGGAGAGAATATGTCATGTGAAGCTGACCCAGTTGAACCACCCGAAGATAATAGTTTAGCTTCTTCACCTATTGAGGCGGCCAAAACTCCTTTGGGGACAAATGGAGAGAAAACGTTGAAGGATGCTGTGAAGTCCAAGAACAAGAGAAAAAAGAAGGCATCCTCTGCTGGTGGAAGTTAGATGAACTTCTGTCACTAGCATGTATGTTGACAGCCTGATTTTTCTGACACTATCTTTTTAGTCTCGATTGTTGAAAACTAAATTTTAAATTTTGTGAGATCTTCATTATAGCCTCGTGCATGAAAATTTTCATGTTTTTTGGTCTTAGAATCTAACGAGTATTTAGGGTAAAATCAATGGAGGGGGTATTAATGACATACATGGATTCCATTACAGTTGAAGTAGTATCTGAACTTGAGTTGTTTTGGTACTTTTGAGGCCTTTGTAGTTAGTATCTTGTACTATGGAAAGACTCTTTTATCTCATGAAGAAGGTGGAAGCCTTGCATTTTTTCCCATTCTAGTGATAGCATAAAAAGATTGGCTATTTTCACCGTTCTATTTCATGATATGTTACACTCGTCTCCGTAAACAACATTTTCTCCTTATTTTTACTGAACTATTATTGAGATCATCCAGAAAGTGGATGACTATTTTTTTTTTTCACTCTGTTTTTCATTGTTGCTTGGCAGATACTGGGTCAGCTCACTTCGAACTTACAGAGGGCAATTCTAGTTCAAACTCTCAAGACTTAGAAGACATGCGGTGTGATTGAAACGAGCAGGAGTCAGAAGCAATGGAAGTGAAGATGATCACTGCACCAAAGGTTTGGCTTGAGTAATGTACCAAGATCTAAGTTGTTCTACATTGACAAATGGATCAACAATTGCTTTATCTCCTCCCATTTTTGACCAAAGTTACTAAGTTGTAAATTATTAAGTTACTTCTTAGGGGAAGGCATTTAGGTTTGCACCCTATAGTGGATCATTAGGGCTTCTTTTTCTTTTTCTTTTTTCTTTTTCTTTTTTTTCTTTTTTTTCATTATATCCAATTGTACACCAAGATGCTACTGAGATAATTTATTTTTGTTAATGCACAGAAAATGAGGTAAACTAGAATATCTAGAATATCTACAACATGTTTTTGATTGTTACCACCAAAGGAGGTAAAAAAAAAAAAAAAAGGAAAGAAAAAGAAACTCTCAAGTCTCAACTCTCACATTGCTATAGCAATCACTCATTTGGTCTGTATGCAGTATGAATCTCATAGAAGATAAAGAAGCAAAAAGACAAGATATGTGTTATAATTCCTCAGATCTGTGATGATATGATGAGTCCTGTTTACCCTTCAATTTGGACATGTCGCATGCCAACTCAACCCAAATAAAAGTTGACAAAATACCTTCTACCCGTTGAAAATGACACAATTTTTCTCCAAATTAAATTCTAAAATAGCATTAAAAGAGTTAGGATTTTTTTTTTTTTTTTTTAAAATGTACTTCTCACCTATTATTAAAGGAGAAGTAATTTTAACATGTTAAAAGACATTATAACAATTTGATAAATTAGATTGAAAAACTTTTAGAAATTAATTCTTGCATGCACTAAAAATAAATAAAATAAGATAAAAAAAAAAAAAAAAAAAAACGTGGTTAGGTTGCCTATCAAATCAAACGCCCCCACTACGAGCTCGATGTGAAGTTGATGACGTTTCCCTTCGACGGCCGTGATTAACAATTATTAAAATTGTTTTGTGTGTATAAACATTATCAGTGCAACACTAATATCACGTTTGAATCTTAACCTATAACTTTTATTAATTAATTAACCATACCCCCCCATAAGATATGCTTGTTAATTTTTTTGTTTTTTTGTTCTTAATACAAAAATATTAACAAACGGCTCAAAATACTTAAACACTTTTTCAAACTAAAAACAAAACAAAAAAAACTCCCAAACAACACATTAGCTGACAAACCCTAAATTTTGCTATTATCTTGAACTTGATTTGAGGAGATGAGATATGTGACGATTACATATGAGTGGTGATCAATTGGTTGTTAAAAAGTCCCAAGCACTTTACCAAACTTTGAAAACAAAAAAAAAAAAAAAAAGTTTATTTTTGGGTAAAGTTCACTTAATCCCTTCAAACTACTATCCCAATGACAATTTACCCCATAAACTACCAAAACAATGACAATGTCCCCCAATGCTAGCAAAATGATGAAATTACCCCTATAAAATTTTCAATAAGACAAAAATACCCTTAAAATTTTGAAAAAAAACTTAAATTTTAGCATTTTTATTTTTATTTTAGTAAGGATAATTTCATCATTTTGTTAAAATTAAGGGTACAATGTCATTGTTTTTCTCCTTTTCTATCTTTCTCGCATGGCAAACCAAGAGGTCCACCACAAAAGTACAAAAATGAACGTAGCAGCAAGATGTGTCAGCCTTGCACTTGGGAGAGGCCAAGTATAAAAAAAAACAAAAGAAAGAAAATGAGATCGAGACCCAAGAAAGATGTCTTTATTCCTTTGAAAGCTAGCAAAGCTATTAGGGCATAAGTCCTTTTCCCCATGCAAAAGTTTTCTCTGAAAATTGATGTGTTCAACTTGGACACCTACACCACTGGATGAAGTGGATGGTTTTTTCTTGAATTTATTCTCCATTGAAGAAAATTGAGAGATGCTGCAATGGGTACTGGACACATGGGTTAGATGAGTGAAATCACCTTTCCTTGTAATTGGCCCACATGATCTGATCTTTCTCTTCATAGATTAACACCTCTGTGGGGCCATCTACTGTGATCACCAACCCTACATTAGAGACATTCATGCCTATAATCAACCAATAAAAAGATGCCAAATTCCATTAATGAAACCCATCTAAAACACCTAATCCCATGCATATTTGATTCCCAAAGAAAAGTCTCCTGAAAATGATACTTTCTTTGTTTAGAGATATAGTAATTTCTTGCTCAAATTGTTAAACTGTATCTGTGAGAGGGTTCACACGAGACTCACCTGTCTAATTAGGTCACGAATCATATCAATATTTATTTAGACAAATAAATTTTTTATAAACTCTCTCACAATTTAATATATATATATATATAAACTCCAATTCTTCAATGAGATTCATTATACCAAGTTCCAACAAAGGACCTTACCTAGATCTCTCTTCTTTGCAATAATAATTTTCAATGCCCTTTAATCAGATTCACTCACTTGACCTTGAATCTCGAGACAATTCACTTATTATAACTTTTTCTTGTGCATGCGTAGCATATTTTATTAAAATATTTAGCTAAGGTTGCATTTTTTCAAAAAAAAAAATTTATAAAATATGATTTGATTAAATTAGTACCAATTGGTTAGCTACATCACATTGAAATGAGTGGAATTGCATGTGGGGGTTGATTGTTGTTTATACTTTTTGTTTTTGGTTGCATAGATTAAAGTGTTTGAAGTGTCATTTCAATGAAGTAAGTTCAAGGTACCTTATTTCACTTTATAATGTGAAACAATATTCATGATCATGATATCTTTTTAGTCATTTGATTTTATGAGAAGATTTGATTCACGTGAAATCACATCATGTTTCAACTTACTTAGTCAACGGGTTAGTTGTTAAAAATTTATATTTCAAGACATTGTTTTCGTCTTATTTGTAATCTAGGGTAGTTAGTAGTTAATAGTTGGATGGTATTGGTACCTACCAAAAATAAGTAGGTTTAGGATAACTAGTAATAAGAAAATACAAAAAAAAAAAAAAACTGTTTAGAGATACTACAACTTTCACTACTATAAATTTTTTATAAACTGACTTGACAGTTTATATGTCATTTAACATGTCAGCCACTAAAATGTGAACTGCCATTTACTACGTTTACAAATTGACATGACAATTCATGTAACACTTACTACGTTAGCCACTAAAATGTGGATTGTTATTGTGACGCCCCAAGAATTGTCAGTAATCCTCCTAAACTGGTCAAGTCCAGTTTTAGGAGCGTTACAATTATGCAACTAGGGGGAAATTTGAATTTTGATTGGGGGAGGGCAAAATCATAAAAATACTTTTTCGAGGTAAACAATAAATTTTTAGGGTCTAACTTCTAAAAAAATATATATATAAATTTTGAGGAGATTAGAGCCTCTGCACTAACCTAGGTCAGCGTACTATCACGTAAATTTATAAAAAAAATTGTAGTAAAATTTATAGTACTCGAAACATTAAGGAATTAAAACAAAATATTGGAACATACCCTTTTTACATAAAAATTAGTGGAGCATAAATTGGTATCTTCGCCCATGAATCCATGATCATATACAAAACAAATGAAGTCAATAATCTCTCGATTAAAATAAGAAAGTTAGAATCTTGCGAGCCACATAAAAAAGAAATAATGGAAGATTCTCTCAGCCGATCATCGACGTGCATCATCAAGATTCCAAAGGCTCATTATCTTTCCATATGGGTCCCAGTTTTTGGCAGCTTCGATCTCTCTGAAATTGGATGGAACCCTATTGATGATGATACGATGATGATGATGATTAAACTGCCTCATTAAGGAAGATGATGATGATTAGGCACTCACCATAATACCTTATGGCCTCAAAACAAAGAGAAGAGAGAAGGGTCAGAAGGGGGTCCATATGCCATGAACCAATGATATGATGATATGTGGACCATGGTGGATGACAGATCTGAAATGCAACATACCCTATATATATAATCACCCAACTTGTAATGTCCTTTTTGCAGCATCCCCCACTTGTGATGTCTCTTTCATTTCTTAATGACTCATTAAAGAAAACCAGTGAGATCTTACCTCAGCTGGGAAATATGCAGCAAGCAAAGTCAAACCAGAAAAGATTTTTTTATTTCTTCCTTTTTTTAACAGGAAAAACCTCTGTTTACTTTGTAATCTTACCCAGTCTCACGTTAGAAAGATAAATAACTTATAAAGAGTGCGATGGATTTAAAGGCACTTATGAGTGATAAGTCTCAAATTGATTATAGGTAATACTTAGTTTTATAGGTGAATCTAAACAGTTTCAAATTGATTAATCTTTTTAGAATAATAGCATAAATGTTGTTAACACTTTTTCTGTGTCGTTACAAATGATATCAAGGCAACCTAATAACACTATGTAGTACTAAAGAATTAATCTCACATTGAAAAGATAAATAACTCACATAAAGTAATAACACAAATATGAATAATATTTTTTCTATGTTGTCATGAGGATCCTTGTTTCCAAGGGATGAGCCCCATGAATGGTGGTGGGGTGTAATCATGTGCAATAATCAACACATATTCCATGTTTTCAATATGAATTCACCTGCATGCAACACATAATCCAAGGATTTCAATAAAAAAGGATTACTTTAGAATAGGAAATCAACAATCTTCACTAATACTCTTAATATTGGTTGAATTATATTAATAAATAACTGGCATAAAGTCATTAGATTAGGTAAGAAAAAAAAGTTACCACCGCCAAGAAAGAAGAATCAAACACTATTATAATGTAGAACAGGTTATTAACCACCCTATTAAAAAGACTTCACTGGTTTGGAGTAATTATTGACATATTTGACATTCAGAGCCTCAGCTGCCGCCTGCAAAGTAGTTATTATCTAAGAAACTGTATCTGCACTAACTACCCCATGGACCCCAAAAGCACCCTCTCCAGCTCTCTCATGGCCCTAGAGAGGCCATGAAAATAGACTTTGTCTTTAAAAAAATGATAGTTAGTCCTTTGAAACGTACAGTACAGCCTTTTCTGCTATGGTCCATAATATGGGGCACCTCAGAAGATGCAAACCAACCATACTTGTCCCTGACAAAATCTGCATATCTTAGTCTTTTGAAGTGTTTCTGTTATGTCTGGTCCTCTTCAGGCTCCCCAGCTCCACCATGTCCATGTTTTATTTAATATTTTTCATCCGGGTCCTTTTTCCAGTAAGCTGTTTTCTGGTTCTTGCATATGCTTCATGGTGCCCTCATCATTTTGGTCAACAAGCCGATCAACAGTTCCAGCAGAAAACAGATAGGTTTTGGGAGTTTAATGAGCAAACCAACAGCTGGGTTGAAGTGGAACTGCCTTATGATCTCATCTCTTGCCTTAATGATAACTGTACTAAAGTGGGTTTGATCAATCCAATCTTAGTAAGAGAGGATGATATTGTTCCTGAACAAAGGGAGAGTTTGCAAAAGAAAGATGATCATGGAGGACAGGAGGAGAATTCTAAGACTGCTGTTCTGCCTCAGAGAAAGAGAATTTCATTGACTAAAATGTCTGAGACATCTGTTTGGGTTACTGGTGAAAGTGGCTCTATCTATGAGAGGTTTTGGAATGGAGTGCAGTGGGTGATTGCTCCCCATGATTTACCAGTATTAGCAGGCCATGCAATGTCTGTTTTTATTGTCAATCAGACAATTCTTGCTCTATCTGAATCAGGAATTCTATATCAGGTACTACAATATTCCACCAGTTGTCTCAGATAAAATCTTATGGAATTACATAATTCTTATAATTCTTCTTATTGAACTTTCTCATGTTACATCTTTTTGTTGGGTGGGAGAGGGGAGTGCATTTTCAATGTGACAGTAATATAAACCCTTATCAGATAATACTTGGAAGCAGAAATTTCCCCTTGTATTAGTGTGTTCAATTTCAAAGGTATTCAGACTAATTATCAGTGACCATCTGATTTACTGGCTATGTTATATGAAAGTTTGAGATCAGATTAAGGATCCAAGTCTGAAAGGAAATCTAAACATATGATATTCTGGCCCTTTGACTCTAAATAGTTAGAGTATCCTTGTTTCTCTCATAACCCGATTTATTCCTTTTTTGTCTTCAGATGCAAGTCAGCGAGAACTCACAGGCAATTTGGGTAGAGTTCATGCCTGGACTGAATCAAGACACAGGTAGAGAAGGGGAGCAAAGTTCGGAGATATCAATAAAGTCTGGTGCTGTATCATATGATGGAGTGTGAGTATATAAATTTTTCCTTTTTGAGCGGAATTCGTTTGGAACTGCGATTTCGTTGATCAAAAGTGTGATTTTAAAGCAAATCACAAAAAATATTTGCTTGAGAGTCCCTTTTCAAAAAATTGTGATTTGAAACGAGAAAAATCTACTTTTTCAAATTGAAAGTAAATGGTTGTGTTTTTTAAAACGCATAATTTTAAAGACTGAACTGTGATTTGAAATGCCAAACTATGATTTTACTGAGCGTTTAACTGCTTATTTGAAAACCTTAAATGTGTTTTGTGTTTTCAAATCTGAAGGTTTTGAAATCAAAAACCGAAACGGACCCTAAACTTTACATACTCAAATTTCTTCACTGCAATAAATTTGTCTGAGTCTCTCCAAATTAACTCCCTGGTTTTGCTAATTGCCTTCAGGAGAGTTTATTTCTGCACAAGGAAAGGGACATTGTTAGAGCTTAGTGAGGTTGAGCCTCCAAGGTAAGACTTACAATTATATGATTGTAGCCATCATAGCTAACACTAGTGCCTTAAGGTTTACATTCCAGTGTCTATCTATAATGTAGATTTCGATGGGGAGACTCTAATTTCCATTGGACGTTTGTGCTATAAACGTAGAACAGATGGGTTAATCATGGCCGGCCACCGGGTGCAAATGTTGCAGCAATAGCTGATGCTGGTACTATCAGAACAGAAGTAGTGTATACCATAAGGTGTAATCTCTGTCTCTCTCACATGTAACCAAAAAGGAAACTGTTGAGAAGAACCATGTAGATAATCAGAGTCCTTTAGTATCATATTGAGCTAAACATGTCACTGTACAATGCAGTTCTATAGGAGATCTTTATGAATATGACAGAAGCTCAAAACCATCATGGAAGAAACATATATGGAGAGAAGGAACAGGACAGGATGCTTCTCTGATTCCATCAATGGGGTGTACTTTATATGGCCTAAGTGGAGATTATTCAATATCCCTCTTTCTTTTAACTAAGGTACTTTATCTGCATCCACTGTACTACAAACTACAAGCTAGGAATCCTCTGTTCTAATAATACAGCTAGAGAGTTTTGACTAATGCTAGCTTTAATATACATGCATGGATCTCCTGTTAGACCTAAAGGCCCTTACTTCAGCTGAGTATTTGTTGTATCTTAGATTTTCTTTCGAAATTTAACAAAATCCTCTAACAAGATTTTGCATATGTACAGGGTGGTAGTTTGGTGGAGAGACGACTACACCAAAGGAAGTGGAAATGGGTAGTCCATGGAAGTCCAAAAGATCAGCATCTGACATCTATCACACCAGCTCTGCAAGATGAGTTGAATGAAAAATTCTTCTCATTGTTTCTCACCACATCGGCTGGTTTCATTTACGAATATCGGATTCCAAAACAATCAGGTGAGTCAGGCAGGCATTATGAACAAACTGATTGTTTCTCATTGTTTGTCACACACTAAAACATTAAGAAAAATAACCCTCCATTCAAGATCACATCTGAAAGAATTTTAGGAAGATTGGCTTCTAAAAAGCCACTAAATTTTCGTTTGTGATTTGCTTGTGATCAAGAAACCAATTATTTGAACAAAACTATCAACCTTGTTCTGGAAGTAATTAGTAGGAAAAGCAGCTGCAGCCTGCCCGTTAAAGAAGCTAAGATGGTCCACCAGAGGTTGCAAGGAAGGAGTAAATCAGTCCCAAAGTAAAGTAATTTGTTCAAATGGTATTAATTATCAAAGCATTTATTCAAAAGCAATGAACTGCTAAGGGCTCAAACTGTCTGGTAAAGAGAAGTTACCAAACAAACCTCTAGTTGATGATAACCATAAAATTTATATTTCATGCAATAGAGTTTTAGGTGCCCTAAGGCAAATTGTAGTTTCTGCATGACAATCAATCGAGTTAGAAAAAAAATGCATATAAAGTATGGATTGCATCCTAAATGTAAAATTCTTCACATGAAAACAGGTATTGCTCAAGAGGAGCAAATTCCAGATGGGTGGGTGAGTCATTTGCATCCCCCACAAGCAAAAGCTGCAAGAGGTATTGCTGGACTACAATTTCATGTTGGCAGGATACTGTTCCCACTGGATGATGGAAGACTTGCAGAACTGCATCTACCAGGCCTAGGTGGAGAAACTTCAGGGCCAACTCATCAACTTAATGTCAGAAGAAAAGCATCAAGTAAATATATATGGTATATAATAGATGCCCCAGAGACAGAAGGATGGAATGCTGAGTATTGCACAGAACAACATGGATCCACAAATTGCATCATAGGTGTAAAAGATGAGTCAAATGGCATAGGAATTACAAGGTCAATGACAAGATGGCGAAAGGGAAGCCAAGCACAAGCTTACTTACCTCCAGGTGCATCAGGTAGTGGCCAAATCACATCTATGGAAGAGTATAGTTTCCCAGATAATTGGATCAACACCAACTTCCGTCTAAGGCTGATGCATGGAGGTAGATCGTTTTTCCTAATAACAGATGGTGGTTTGACCTTTGAATATCTTTATGCTGAAAATGTATGGCTGTGGCTGAAGCATGACCACCCAACTGCTATCAAAGGTGCACTAGGAAACTACAATGGAAGTTTATATGTCGTTGACACATATGGGAGTTTGCTTATTAGGGAAAGGAGCAGCAGTGAGCTGACATGGATTAACTGCACTTCTTTTAGGAAAGGAGGGAAAGTTATTGGAGGTCCTCCATGGGATGGAATGCCAGGTAGAACCATGAGAGTAACACCAGAAGATTCACTCTTCTTTGTGAGCAAAACTGGAAGATTACTACAGTTCACAGTAAGTTGCAAGAATCATACAAAATTAATGCATTTGGCACTGCAACTTTGCAGACTAAAAATGCAATTTTAAACCAAATCATATAAAATGTAAGTGTTTTTAAAAAATTGCAATTTGAAAACGTAAAAAAATCTAGTTTTCAAATTGCAGGCAAAGGGTGTTTTTGAAAAAACACACAATTTTAAAGGTTAACCTGCAATTTTATCAAACGTTTGATAGTGTTTTTAAAATCACACATTTTGAAAATCGCAAACTCAAACATACCTTTTTACCATTGATTCACTTATCTCATCCCATTTTGACCTCATCATATATATTAGTTACAATGAAATTAGAGCAAATTTTCATTATACCTAAATATGTTCTGTAGGTTGCCCTGAGGAAGTTTAAATGGAAAGATTGCCGAAACCCTCCAAACAGTAAAATTGCATCTATTGTAGACCAGGAAATGTTCAGGGAAAATATAGTGTTCGTAGTTGGAAGGAATGGTAGGCTATATCAGTATAACAAAGTGAGTGAAGTGTGGCACCAGCATTACCAGTCTCAGCATTTGATTCTATCAAGATTGCCTGGAGCTGCCATGAGGCCATCGTTGCTATCACTTATGGGCTCAATTTTCATGCTTTCAGAAGATAGCAGGCTAGTTGAATATCACTGGAATACATTGGATGGGTGGAACTGGGTGGAACATGGAACACCATATACAGGTGTGACCTTGGTTGGTTCACCTGGCCCATGCTTTGATGGTAATCAACTGTTGTTGATTGGTTCAGATGGAAAAGTATATCTGAGGTATATGGATCAAATGACTTGGAAATGGAAGAGTTGTGGGTTTCCATGTTTGGGAAATATTGTTGTTGACAAGCAAAGACAGGATGAAGACATTTGTGTTGACGAAGATTTTGCAGCTAGCTTGGAGATGAATGCAGAAGACAATAATGATCTTAGTGAAAACTGTGATCCAAAGGTAAGCAGTTGGCATCAAACCGTGCCAATGGCTAGTATATGTTTGTGAAGTAATATTAATGGTGAGTGTTCTACATATATGCAGGTGGCAGCTACAAGGCCAATTCCATTTTCTGAAGATTCAGTTATCTTTGAGCTAAGAGATGGCAGAGTAAGCAATCATTATCTTAATCTATTAATATTTCTGATTACCTAATAGTGAATACAAGTGACATCCAATGTTCAGTGGAATCCAATTCCTCCGGGAGAGGTTTTTAGCAATGGATATGGAGTTTAAGGCAAAACAAGAAAGATAAATTTTATAGAACTGCAAAAGTCTTTTGTGTTAAATCACCACTTATTTCAAAAGTTAAAACTTTTGAAATAAGTGGTGATTTAACATAGTATCATAGCAAAAGTTTTGAGTTCGAACCTTATCTTTGTCATTAATTTTCCATTTCAATTAAATATTTTATGTGTTGGACTTTCCTTACCACTTCTTTAGCTCGTCTCTTGTCAATGCTAACTGTAGTAGTTTGATTGCTGGGATTTTTTGGAAATCTTCCTTAAGCATGGTCAGGGGACAAAGTAGAGCTCGACTGAAATAATAAAATTCAATCTCTTCCTATAGGCTTAAGCTCTTAGAATAACTGATGATTTACCTTAGAGGTGATTCTCACTCGTCTCGGTTCTACTTCTATCCTTTTGTTTCAGCTACAATCATTGTTTTGGAGCTGTTATGTCTTTTCTGCAGAATGCTCCACCCCATATGGAGCAGCTGTTATGCACTTCTCCATTTCATTCAACCTACTTGATCTCTTCCCATAAGGATTGATCATCCAAGCTACCAAAAAGGATCACTTTTATGCCATCAATTTTCAGTGAATGTTCATTTGAATGCCAAATTATATTAAGATTGCTGCTAATTATATTGCTATGTCATTGCAGCTGGCAGAATTGCAACGAGTAGAGGGTACACATTGGGTATGGTCTCGTACCATTGGCACTCCAACAAGCTTATGCATTGCAAATTATTGGACTGCTTTGGCAACATGAAACAAAACACAATCTCTTATTTATAGAGCACAAGAAAGTAGAAGCTACACATCTATAGAACTGACATAGAAAAGTCATGGCAAAGGCTAACAAGCAGAATACTTTTTTTTTTGTCTTGTCTTTTAACTTGACATGAAAGGAGGTAGGGTTGGTTGGAGGAGCAAAACACTGAAGCAAAAACCCACTTGCTCAACTACTTGTACAAAGTGAAGAAATACAATGGTGTAAACTATTCTTGAAAATACAATGATGTAAAATATTCTTGAATACATTAACAATCAACAAAATTGCCTTGACAAAAAATAATAATAATAATAATAAAGGCATTTTTTTTTGTTACAAAATAAAATGTTAAATTGTGTATTAAGGATTGCTTTTAGATTCTATATTTTTTCCTGATAATCGAAGTACTTGGAATCTTGGTCCCAATGGTAATGGGCAGTAATCAAGGACACATTGATCATCAGCTCTGAGTTGTTTGCTTTTTCCCTTGGATTTTCTTATTGATTTGATTAAGACATAGATTTATTGTTTGATTTAGTGGATGAAGCTATAAGATAATATAAATTGATGTAGGAGGCATACACTGTTAGTAATTCAATTTCAGTATGACAATTTTTGTCAACTGGCTTATGGAGTATATTATGGTTATCTTCGAAACTCTTAACCCGTTTGGAGATTTTTTTGACACCTCGAAATGAAACAATCCAATTTACAACATATACCAACTGGTATAACTCTACCATAAAATACCATTTTTAATGAGTCATTTCCTTTGAATACAAATAAAGATGCCCAGCTTAGAAAACATAAGTTTTCCTCCAAACAGGATTAAAAAAAATTTTCAAGTTCAATCTTTTAAACTACTATATTAAATTACTAGTTATCTCAAAAGCTTAAGCTGATAGGAAGAGATAAATTTAATCACTTAATCATTACTTTAACATTCTAGTTCAATCTTGTAAAAACGTTTGGCTCTGGTACCATGTTAAATTACCAGTTATCTCAAAAGTTTAAGCTGATAGAAAAATGTAAATTTAATCACTTAATCATTATTCTAACATAAAATAGATGTGAGAATCACGTATTCTATTAAAAATACATGTAAAAATCACATGCATTTCGAACAGATCAATTTAATGAACTGAATTTTTAAAAATAAAAATAATAATAATAATAATAAAAAAATTCTTCCAACTTTATTTGGAGAAACACTTTCTCCAATAAATATTATTGTAACTGAGCAGAGAGATCAAATTTCTGCTACAACCCAATCGGTAGGACTTTATTACCGTTTAAGACAGCTAAACCTACAACAACTATAAAAAAGTGATGGTCGTACCCAACAAGAGCGTATGAAACGTGCACTTGGTTTCTTCACATGAAAGCATTTGTGGGCCACCAATGGCATGAGAGGTTAGAGATATTGTCCGCAATTTGTGTTCGTGTATGAATTCAAATCATTTCAAGAGATAAACAAAAAAACCATATAAGTTAATAATAATCTAATCCATTTAATTAAACGAGTCCAACCCTTCAACTCTGACCCACTGATTTTGTATTGAATTTGTGTCGAATTCACGAATCATATCAAAAATTACCAACCCTAATTAGGGAGAAATGATTTGGGGTAGAGATTCTGAAGAAGAAAAGCAAAAAGGCTTGGGGTGAAAAACGTCCAGCCCTCGACTTTTTACGTTCTGAATTCGAGAAACATTCAGTTGCTGAAACCTCGCCACTGAAATAAGATTTTACATATAATCAACATAACTGAATAACTACCTTAGCCAAGTTATAGCCACCATCTTCAGAATCCAAACATAATTCTAGCAGGAAGAGTATCAGAGTATTAAGTATTAAAACGCAGCGCACTACAATTAATAAACAAAGGCAAAAAACATCAGTAAAAACACCACACAAGGGAGAAAAGTGTGACGTCCTTGGGGAACACAAAATCTATAAAAGGAGTTAATCAAAGCATCAACATAAACATTCCCCTCATTGCTAATTCACCCATCCTCACGAAAGAACAATACAATGGCACACTAGTATCTCCTCCTCGGGCTCCTTGAACGACGTTCTCGAGGCGGCCTGAAAAAAAAAAAAGAAAAAAAAAAAGAAGGTAGCTAAGGTTAAAAAAACATTTTTTACGCTGAGTGAAATTTGACTGAGAATCAACAGGCAAGCTTAAACAATCCGTTTTCACAAGTTTTATAACAACTTAAATAAAGTTAAAGGAGTAACAATATATACAACTCATCATAGAAAACCCATAAAAAAGAATCGCCAATGTTCTGTGGCCTACAAAATTCAATGGACCAATGCTTGGAACCAAGTTTAAAAAGACCCATAACCCTGCTGGGACTTACAGAAGCCCCATGCATTAACCACTATCCATTTTACCCAAATTAGATGTTGGGTAGCAAAACCTTCCCCCCCCCCCCCTTTCAAGGGATATTTTATTGATAAGTTCTATAGGAACTGGACAATCCTATTTTGTCAAATACCTAGAGGAAAACTTCTATTTTCTCTTCATTGCCTCACCCGAAGAGCAACCCTTTCATTTAAAATGAACTAGTAAAGCACCTCGAATTAGATCAAATTATGCATGACTCGACCTATAAATGATTTCCTTCACTATGAGGGATAAGAAAAGAGAACCTTTTAAGTTCCTAGCTGCCCCCACAATTTAGTTAGTAAGTCAGGAAAGAAAGGAAAGGAAAAGTGCAGATAATAAATCAGGATTCCCAACTTAATTCCACACAATTTTCTTCCTTGAAGAATGGGTGAAATTTGGATACCAGAAAGAGAAGACACTCAACATTTCCTTCCACTCTTTCCAATGTCCTTCCACTTTCTCCATATAACCCCAAAAATGAAATAAATTTCTCCATTTCATCTTTCAATGGAGGGACTTCCCTCCTCAAATTAGAAGTTCTTCCATAACTTTTCTTTCTATAAGCAATAGATCATCTCTTAATATTTTTCAAAAAAAAAAAAAAAAGTGCATATGCTAACCTTGTATTCTTTCTTTTCATCGCTCCATTGGCTGAGGATCCACTGCTGAAGGCCCAGTCAACAGTGAGAGTTTGCGTAAGAAATTCAGCTCCATTCATTGAGGATATTGCATTCTGTGCTTCCTCAAAGTTCTCATATTCAATTAGGGCATATCCCTTGATTACCATTAAAAAAAAGAAAAATAGTGAGTTTTACACCAACTCAAAAATAGCATTTTATCACAAACTTTTAACCAAAACAGCTGATTATGAAGTCCAATGGATACCATGAGCAAGAAAAAGTAAGAAACAAGTATCAGTCTTCTTCACTACTTGAACAATCAATAACTAGTTAAGCCATCATCCAATATTCAGAACTATTCAACTCAGTTAAGCCTTAAAGCTCACTTGAAATATTAGTTCCCTAAAAAAGGAATAGTAATAAAATTCTTTATAATTTTTCAAGCATGAAGAGAATCATTCTACAAAAATATAATTAAGAATTTATTGATTAATCAAAAATTTAAACTTTCTAACTGCCAAAAATGTTTCCCCACAGAATATATTCAAATACTTGAGCCATTCCCTCCATTTGTAAGCCATGCCTTATACAGTAGTTTCTGGCATTACAAAACTGATGCAAGGAAGACCATGTAGTAGGCAGTTAAGATAAAGTTCCCACAATCACAATGATGATATTGCATAAATTTTTCTTCAGTCATTCCATGTGTATTGTAAAAAGGCTATTACACTGTATTATCTAAAAGCAGAATATTCAACCTAATGAATTCTCATGTTGATTTTTAATCATAAAATATCGTTAATCTTCATAACAATGTTCAAAACCATATCAATAAAGATCACTTGCAAAATCAAATGTCTTAACATAAAAAAAGAAAGTACATTTCCACCAACGTTTTGTTAATGGAAGAACAAAGTAAATTAGAGCTTACCTTGACAAACCCAGTCCGGCGATCAAGATTTAGATGCAAGTTCCTGATCTCCCCAAACTCACCAAAAGCATTTTGCAGATCATCCTCTTGTGCCTCTTCGTGTATTCCAGTGGCCAGAATAATCCATCCTTCGATGGCTGCAAAGTTAAAGCAGGAATTTTACTATTATCCATTTTCAGAGAAGTGAAAGAAGAAATTCAGTATTCAGGACAAAACTCCTTCAATGACTGAGCAGATTCACCACAAAGCTATTCTAAAAATTATTAAAATATTTTTAACACACTGCATGTTAAGCCTAAATATCAAAAAAGAAACAAAATATTGAACTAAATATAACTTAAAAAGTTGTTCTTGTTAGAAACCTTTACACAATATCTAAAAGTCTTGCTACTGCAATTACAAGGTTCTGCGCTGAAGAATCAGCAGCAAGATCATTATTGAATTATGTAAATCAAACAGTCCAGGAGAAAATTGACGCACCCAAAAAAAAAAAAAAATCCAAGCACGTGGCAGTTATAGATTTCATTTATACATAAATATAAATATAGAGATATACAAAAACAAAACAAAACATAAAAAAGGTCAGCCTTCTGAAAATTCTATCCACATCAGCCAGTTATGTACATCAACAGACTTGACTACTGCGAATGATGCCAATCCTAAGAGGTCAGAACCATGGACTACTGTGCATCTAGACTTGACAATGACTCAGTGTAAGCCACCCATTCCTCAGTACCTTCAATGTCAAAAGCTTATCAAGCTTAACTACACCAAAAAACAACTCCTGAAATCACTCATCTCAAAGTCTCTCAGGAATTTCATGCACCATGAAATGATCACAGCACAAGACACCGCCAAGTAGACCTCAACACACCAAGATACAATCAAACCAAATGGCATCAAGCCTGGTGTGCAAAAAGCTTCCTTATCACATTAGATGTGTCCCTCAGAAATTACCACATGCCAAACTTGGATAACCAACTCAGAGATCTCATCCCAACTGACACTAGTTCCAACTCGATTTCAGGTCTATTCATATAACCTTTAACCAATACGAATAATCTATCACATCTCTCTTAAGGAAACAAAGTTAGTCTGTGTTTGTTTGGAATGAAACCAATTCCAAACACAACCATACGGATTTCAACAGAAATCAACCATTTCTCTTATATTAATTTTACCCAAGAATAAACATCTCTTTGATCCCAAATTCATTATCTCAGCTATTCCCTCCACGAACATCTTCCAAAAACCCAATAATCCTAACCAGTAAAGCACAAAAACAATCCAAAATCACAACATAGACTTAAAATTCAGCCAGAACCCTAAAATTTACGAAAACCAACATCTACACACTCATAACATAGATATATCTATTTGGATTATAGCCCAAAAACCCTAAAGTGTAAAGAGAGAGAGAGAGAGAGAGAGAGAGAACTGACATCGCTGGGGCCCAGGGCCGTCGGGGGACTTCAAGGAGTCGAAGTTGGAGGCGGCAAGCCGGGTGGAGCGGTCCACGGCGTCGGGATGGTCCTGGCGGAAGCCACGTCCCTTGATCTTTCTGGATGCGGCGGCGGAGGAGGACGCACCGCCGGTGATAGCGGACTTGAGCTTCGGGAGCGGGGCCCTCGGCGAGGCCGAGGCGTCGGCGGTATCTACGCCTCCATCCTCGTCCATCAGGTCGTCATCCTCCGGCTCGAAGTCCACCGCCTCCACCTCCGCTGCGTTCGCCATAGGAACCAAATGTCCGTCTCTCTCTCCCTCTCTGTCACTCGCTAGCTAAAGACTCAAGTTGAGGGTTGCGTTGGGTCGTAGTTACTGGTAGGAGCTGTAGAAAGCTCTTTTTAGGTTTTATATGGGTTTTTGCGGACTTATGCCTCGTTTGGTCACCTTAATCATAATGGCTTATTTTCAAAACCAAAAATACTTTTTATAGCAATTCACAAACACCTTTTCAAATTAAAATCATAAAATACTTTTCAAAATCAATATCAAACCATCTCTATTTTTGCTATTTTTAAGAAGATTTTTGAAGGTTTTGACATGGAATTTGCTATTTTCTTTTAATTTCTTTTTACCTTGTAGAGATATTTAGGGGGGGAAAAAGTGAGGGATTTTGTTTGTATAATTTTGATTTCATAATGAAGAGTCCTTTAATATGAAAATAAGTCATGACATC
>NC_081550.1:2740317-2798070 GCF_901000735.1 Corylus avellana
TTTGCGTAAGAAATTCAGCTCCATTCATTGAGGATATTGCATTCTGTGCTTCCTCAAAGTTCTCATATTCAATTAGGGCATATCCCTTGATTACCATTAAAAAAAAGAAAAATAGTGAGTTTTACACCAACTCAAAAATAGCATTTTATCACAAACTTTTAACCAAAACAGCTGATTATGAAGTCCAATGGATACCATGAGCAAGAAAAAGTAAGAAACAAGTATCAGTCTTCTTCACTACTTGAACAATCAATAACTAGTTAAGCCATCATCCAATATTCAGAACTATTCAACTCAGTTAAGCCTTAAAGCTCACTTGAAATATTAGTTCCCTAAAAAAGGAATAGTAATAAAATTCTTTATAATTTTTCAAGCATGAAGAGAATCATTCTACAAAAATATAATTAAGAATTTATTGATTAATCAAAAATTTAAACTTTCTAACTGCCAAAAATGTTTCCCCACAGAATATATTCAAATACTTGAGCCATTCCCTCCATTTGTAAGCCATGCCTTATACAGTAGTTTCTGGCATTACAAAACTGATGCAAGGAAGACCATGTAGTAGGCAGTTAAGATAAAGTTCCCACAATCACAATGATGATATTGCATAAATTTTTCTTCAGTCATTCCATGTGTATTGTAAAAAGGCTATTACACTGTATTATCTAAAAGCAGAATATTCAACCTAATGAATTCTCATGTTGATTTTTAATCATAAAATATCGTTAATCTTCATAACAATGTTCAAAACCATATCAATAAAGATCACTTGCAAAATCAAATGTCTTAACATAAAAAAAGAAAGTACATTTCCACCAACGTTTTGTTAATGGAAGAACAAAGTAAATTAGAGCTTACCTTGACAAACCCAGTCCGGCGATCAAGATTTAGATGCAAGTTCCTGATCTCCCCAAACTCACCAAAAGCATTTTGCAGATCATCCTCTTGTGCCTCTTCGTGTATTCCAGTGGCCAGAATAATCCATCCTTCGATGGCTGCAAAGTTAAAGCAGGAATTTTACTATTATCCATTTTCAGAGAAGTGAAAGAAGAAATTCAGTATTCAGGACAAAACTCCTTCAATGACTGAGCAGATTCACCACAAAGCTATTCTAAAAATTATTAAAATATTTTTAACACACTGCATGTTAAGCCTAAATATCAAAAAAGAAACAAAATATTGAACTAAATATAACTTAAAAAGTTGTTCTTGTTAGAAACCTTTACACAATATCTAAAAGTCTTGCTACTGCAATTACAAGGTTCTGCGCTGAAGAATCAGCAGCAAGATCATTATTGAATTATGTAAATCAAACAGTCCAGGAGAAAATTGACGCACCCAAAAAAAAAAAAAAATCCAAGCACGTGGCAGTTATAGATTTCATTTATACATAAATATAAATATAGAGATATACAAAAACAAAACAAAACATAAAAAAGGTCAGCCTTCTGAAAATTCTATCCACATCAGCCAGTTATGTACATCAACAGACTTGACTACTGCGAATGATGCCAATCCTAAGAGGTCAGAACCATGGACTACTGTGCATCTAGACTTGACAATGACTCAGTGTAAGCCACCCATTCCTCAGTACCTTCAATGTCAAAAGCTTATCCAGCTTAACTACACCAAAAAACAACTCCTGAAATCACTCATCTCAAAGTCTCTCAGGAATTTCATGCACCATGAAATGATCACAGCACAAGACACCGCCAAGTAGACCTCAACACACCAAGATACAATCAAACCAAATGGCATCATGCACCATGAAATGATGCCAATCCTAAGAGGTCAGAACCATGGACTACTGTGCATCTAGACTTGTCAATGACTCAGTGTAGGTCACCCATTCCTCAGTACCTTCAATGTCAAAAGCTTATCCAGCTTAACTACACCAAAAAACAACTCCTGAAATCACTCATCTCAAAGTCTCTCAGGAATTTCATGCACCATGAAATGATCACAGCACAAGACACCGCCAAGTAGACCTCAACACACCAAGATACAATCAAACCAAATGGCATCAAGCCTGGTGTGCAAAAAGCTTCCTTATCACATTAGATGTGTCCCTCAGAAATTACCACATGCCAAACTTGGATAACCAACTCAGAGATCTCATCCCAACTGACACTAGTTCCAACTCGATTTCAGGTCTATTCATATAACCTTTAACCAATACGAATAATCTATCACATCTCTCTTAAGGAAACAAAGTTAGTCTGTGTTTGTTTGGAATGAAACCAATTCCAAACACAACCATACGGATTTCAACAGAAATCAACCATTTCTCTTATATTAATTTTACCCAAGAATAAACATCTCTTTGATCCCAAATTCATTATCTCAGCTATTCCCTCCACGAACATCTTCCAAAAACGCAATAATCCTAACCAGTAAAGCACAAAAACAATCCAAAATCACAACAAAGACTTAAAATTCAGCCAGAACCCTAAAATTTACGAAAACCAACATCTACACACTCATAACATAGATATATCTATTTGGATTATAGCCCAAAAACCCTAAAGTGTAAAGAGAGAGAGAGAGAGAGAGAGAGAGAGAACTGACATCGCTGGGGCCCAGGGCCGTCGGGGGACTTCAAGGAGTCGAAGTTGGAGGCGGCAAGCCGGGTGGAGCGGTCCACGGCGTCGGGATGGTCCTGGCGGAAGCCACGTCCCTTGATCTTTCTGGATGCGGCGGCGGAGGAGGACGCACCGCCGGTGATAGCGGACTTGAGCTTCGGGAGCGGGGCCCTCGGCGAGGCCGAGGCGTCGGCGGTATCTACGCCTCCATCCTCGTCCATCAGGTCGTCATCCTCCGGCTCGAAGTCCACCGCCTCCACCTCCGCTGCGTTCGCCATAGGAACCAAATGTCCGTCTCTCTCTCCCTCTCTGTCACTCGCTAGCTAAAGACTCAAGTTGAGGGTTGCGTTGGGTCGTAGTTACTGGTAGGAGCTGTAGAAAGCTCTTTTTAGGTTTTATATGGGTTTTTGCGGACTTATGCCTCGTTTGGTCACCTTAATCATAATGGCTTATTTTCAAAACCAAAAATACTTTTTATAGCAATTCACAAACACCTTTTCAAATTAAAATCATGAAATACTTTTCAAAATCAATATCAAACAATCTCTATTTTTTTCTATTTTTAAGAAGATTTTTGAAGGTTTTGACATGGAATTTGTTATTCTTTTAATTTCTTTTTACCTTGTAGAGATATTTAGGGGGAAAAAAAGTGATTTTGTTTGTATAATTTTGATTTCATAATGAAGAGTCCTTTAATATGAAAATAAGTCATGACATCCTCTAAAGTTTCTTACAACATATCAATATTTAAAATGCATTTAAAATGTCTTTTACATTTGAAAATTTTAGTTTAGACACCAAGTTGCAATTAATTTGTTAGCAGTCTTGCATGGTCGCTCTTGTTTTCTTGATAGGTCGGCTCTTTTTTTTTTTTTTTTTTAACTGATTATCAACGAATAATGATATAAAGAGGACTAGAGTCATCATAGAGTTCTCTTAAGTATGACGTGTTTTTTAAAATCATAATTGAATTTGAGATGATCATTATTGAATTTTGATATGTTGGTGATTTTAAATGTCATCTCACATTTAGGAAGACTCAAGAAGGATTCTAGTCCTCCTTATATCATTACTCATTCTTGACGGTTTCTTGATTTTTTGTTGGCGCGTTGTCTTATGGTTGGTTCGGGGTTGCATTTTATGTTTACTTCAATGTAACCCCGTTTTTCCCATTTGATATTAAAAGAAAAGGTTGCAATTAATTTCAATTAACCAACAAAATAGTTATCAAATCAATATCTAATAGCATATTAATTCATTCCAATTAACCAAACAGCTCTTTTTTAAAATCACTTAAAAGTCAATATGCTCTATGTTTTTTTTTTTTTTCCTTAGGTTATAATTACTCCAAAATAATAACAATTATTAAAAAAAAAAAAAATCACATTTTTAATTTGCCATTTGTTTTTAACGAATTTGTTTAAAAATGAAATTCAGACGAACAGGCTCGGAGGCCAAACAGACTCTAACTCCTCTCCCCGAGCTCCTCTCCTCCTCAATTTTTGAATCGGCGAGATTTTTTTGCGGAGCGCCTCTCCGCCGGGAGAGCCTTCTCTTCGGCTTTTGTTTTGCAAGACCAAAGGTAGGCTTAATTTTTAGTTTTAATGGGCATGTTTTGAGAGATTAATAAATCACTGGTTGTGAGTTCCAGAGCTGGTGTTGTCTTCTCCATCTTTTGAATTTTGAGTCTGTTTGGTTGCTATGAAAATAGAGAAAATGGAAAGAAAATCTCTGTGAAAACTTGTGTCTTCTCGATCATTTTATATATATTATCTTTTTTCTTTCTGGGCTCTTTTTTTCTCTTGAAATCACTATCAAAAGCTTTTCTTCTTAAGATAGTGATTCCTCCTTATAGCCGGCAAAAAAAGAATCATGCTTTGTACAATAGATATGATCTGGGAAAATTGGAGAATGACTCTAGAACCAAAAATCTTGATTAACGTTTTCGATGGGGGTTCATTGGTGCTTCCCTCTTTCCACAAAAGTTTGTTTTTGTAATTAGCAATAAAAACAATAAAATGATATATACACTTTGAGGCAGAGGGTAGATTTTGGACAAGGAATGGAATGGTGACATCCATTTATTATTGACCAACTAGCACTGATGATTTTTCCTTTAAAATTGATCAAAATTTGGTGTTATGTCTTATTAAACCTTGGGCTGTAGTTCGACTCTTTGGTTATGATTTATGAAATGCTCATTTGATGTAAGATGCAGTGGTATGCGTTTTACTTTTGAGCGATAACTAGCTGCTGAAGATTTCTTGAAAGCATGAACTAGCTATAACACAAATTTTTTATCTTTATCAAAGAAGAGAGGGAATAAAGAAAAGTCAGTTTGATATCTGAGCAATGCTGGAGATAACCGGATGAGGGTTTATTTATACATTACTGAAAATTCTATTCTCTTGATTTTTTATGCTGTCTTCCCCATGGTAATTGTTCTGACAGGCTACTCTTCAAATTGGCATTAGAATGGCCATTGATTTGTGATGGAGTGCATTTGAAAAGGGAAGCAAAGAGTAACTTGGTTCCCATCCAAATTTCAGGAAGCCAATGCTAGTGCTCTAAGACCCCAAAAGTTAATGCAGGAACTGATTCGCTCAACATAACGCAATGAGATCCTCTTCTGCTTCTTCTTCTTCTTCCTTGCAGCTCGATTCCTCCAACAACAGAATCTTCTGGGGCTGCTTCTTTGTCACAATAGGCTCCGTCTTCTTTGTGGGATTTCTCTTCGCTGCCGTCATTTCCAAGCTTCTTCCTCCATCCAATAACACCCTGATATCCGCCATTCAAAATGACTGGTAATCGATTAATTCCTTAGCTCTTTTTTCTATTCCACACACAATATGAGTTTGAGATATTAGGCCCAGATGACTTATACTTGTCATCTTAGATCAAGTTGTGTATCTTTGATCACAGAATGCTCTGTGTTTCTTGGCTTACTGATTGCTTTATTTGCTTCTGATTACTGTTTAGTCTGATCGTTTTGAGGTTACTAAATGTGCTTGCTGCATTGGTCTTCATGGCTTTCTGGGTGTCATTAATTTAAGTGCTTTTTGTTGAATTGGATTACCAATATAAGCACTTTCACATTGGGTTTATTAACCTTTTATCACATTAACACTCTCTTCATGGCTTTCTGGGTGTCATTAATTTTAAGTGCTTTTTGTAAAATTGGATTGCCTATATAAGCACTTTCACATTGGGTTTATTAACCTTATATCACATTGGATTGCCAATATAAGCACTTTCACATTGGGTTTATTAACCTTTTATCACATTAACTCTCTCTCTCTCTCTCTCTCTCTCTCTCTCTCTCTGATTTAATGAATTTAAAATTGATTAATTTTGGTGGAATTTATATTTTGTGAAATGTTCATATGGGTTTATTAACCTTTTATCACATCAACTCTCTCTCTCTCTCTCTCTCTCATATTTTTAATGAATTTAAAATCGATTAATTTTGGTGGAATTTATATTTTGCGAAATGTTCATATGGAGTTTTTTTGGTCTGAAATGGGTTTTTTCCCGCTCATGTGATAGGTATTACTGCTTCTTAGTGCCTCTGACACTCCCTGTCCTTGTGGTTGCTGTATATTTCCATTGGCTCAGCATGAAAATGTTCAAGCATGCGTGATTTTTTCTTGAGCCCATCAGGTCTGGAGCCTCTCTGCTTACTTATACTACTTTAGAAGAATAAGTAACTAAAAAGTGTGTTTACTTATTGCCTTTACAAGATGTTTTGGAGACCTTCAGATTCTACAACCTTCCCAAGTATCTTTTTTCGTTTGGCCTTTGCCCCAACATTTTGTCAAACACATGCATTACTGGTACATTTCCTTATTTGCACATCACCCATCAACTGTTGACACTCACAATTGTCATGTCTGTTCCTCCCATCCTACCACAGAAAAGCAAGACCTGCTTTCAGATTCTATTCCCAATTTTTTTCTTGTGTACTGTCCAACGATGTGCTATGGGATAAATTTTCTTCTGGGTCAATATTCCACAACATGGGCCTTCTTCTTGGCAAGAAGTATTGCAGCAGGATGAAGGTTAGGAGGATTTGACAGGCATTATTATGCCATGAAGATTTCTAAGGTTTAGAGGCTTGCGAGCGCGCTCATACATTCAACAATATGGATCAAAGGATGTTTAAGCATTCCCCTTCCATCAACTTCAAATATTCAGTTGCTGCTCCTACCTTGGATATCTTTTGGTGCAATTGCATCCACAATATACTAGGTCTACAGGTGATTCTCCACTTGCGTTATATGCTAATAGAAGAAGATCAAAGCAATTCTCTCTTTTTGGAGTATATAAGGATATCCCAGTTATGTGGTTGATCTGCTGGCTTGTTTGAGCTGGAAATCAGGAGGTGGAAGGGTTCTAGTTGCTTGGAGATCTGTGCTCTTTTTTGCTTGATATGGAGCTGCCAGTTAAAGAGGAATGACAGATCATTTGAAGGCTAGGACAAGTATTTGGGAAGTTAAAATGGGATTATTTAGCGCTCTGTTTCTGGGGTCTTGTTTCATCCTTCATTCATACTTTGAGATCTTTTTATACGTTGTTTATGCTCCAGGATTTAAGATTTGATTTTTCTTATTTTATTTGATTTTTTTTTTTTTTTTTTGTGTGTGTGTGTGTAGTCCCCACATACTTGATATTGTTGTATTACTCATCAAAAAAAAAAAAAAAAAATTGAAAAAGATTGCTGTAGTTCTCCCAACTAAACATATAAATCATAGTCTCATTTCATTCCTCCCCTGCTTTCTGGTATTATTATGTTGTGGTGATGGGTTTCCTGGACCAATCGTATATTCCTTTAATTGTGCTTCTCAAATTCAAGTTATGATAGATAGCAAAAATTCTTACTTCAGTAGTTCTTACAGAAACTTACAATTTTTCTTCTCTTTGATGGACAAAGGTTACATTTTGTTACTTGGAAGTTCAATAACTTCACTTATAATTGGATCATCAGATCGAGATTGTATTCATTTCATGTGTGTTGTGGTCTGCTGTGCTCAACATAAGCTGCTCTGTTACAAAGGATTAATTGCCAATTATAGGAATATGTCTGCAAGATGAGAAAATTTGTCCAACTCAATTTGATTGGCATTGATTGGCAGATGCAATGCATTGGAGAGGCCATGGGCATCCCTATTTACACGTTGGTAAACTTTGTACACCTCCATGGTTGTTTGAACTTTGGTGTTAAATTTATGGAGCGCATGTGTGTGTGTGGTGGAGGAAGGGGAAGGAGAGAAGCCATTGACCAGGATTTGCAGTATTTGTCGGGGCAAAAAGACAATTAATCAAAACAGGAGAACACGAGTTTGAAGTTCCCTAGGTGAATTTGATGTTTCCTCATGTGCTGCTGTCTGGACATGGTTGGTCACAAAAATAAAACACAGGACAATTATTAAAGTGCCAATCAACTGTTGAATCTTAAAAACTTTATATATTTTTTATTTCAATTATTTATTTATTTTTTTAAAAAAGTGTATAATGCCCTAGCCCTACCATTTGTTGCTTCAAAAATTTGAAGAAATGGGTTAGTTGGCCAATGCTTTTTATATTGCTTTTATTTTTTTATTTATTTATTTTGGCAGAAATTTAAAAGTATTAACAAACAACTCAATATATAAAACACTTGAAATTACTTTTATCTTTATATCGCACTACAACTATTAATAATGTATTGTATTTTTCAATCAAACACAACAAAGATACTTCATCAAATTCCTTTTTTGTTTTCTCAAATGATTATTATACAAACAAAGTTGTCACGATTGACAACAGTAGCGTAGTACCAAAAATTACTACTAGAACTTCATCAAAATTGAAAATCCTCAATTGATATCAAAGTTGTGACTGAATCAAAGTTATTAGTTACTCCAAAAATATATTAAAAAAAAAATATTTATTATTAGAAGTTGGAATTCGCACAAACTTAATTCTTTCAATGCATATAAGAAATGAACAATAACAAATTACTTTTGATTAAAAAAAAAAAAAAACAAACAAACAAACAAACCAACCCTTGTCTTGCCCTCTTAGGTCAAATTTCTCAACTTCAATTGAAGCAATGAATCTTTCAAAATTTTGTAATAACATTATTGAAGCAATGAGTTAGTCATTCTCACTTAAAGTATATTTTCTAATAACATTATTAAAAGTGGTCATAGTTTATTTCTCAAATTTTTATTATCTGTCATACTTAAAAATAAATAAATTATATTGAGGGTTTTAGTTAAAAGTGTCACGTGTCCTCAATTATTGATGTGACACATCCAACTTACATCCTGTGCACGGGACACAAGCCGTACTTTACTTTGAATATTCTTAATATATTAAGGTTAATGTCTATTAACATTCTCAAAGTTCTAAATTTTGCTATTGATATTTCATGTATGACCACTTTTTCAAATAGAACTATACAGACACGTTTTATGCATCCCATGCCATATCATATATATAATAAAAAGCAGATAAGTTAACAACAATAATGTTAATGTGTAATGTCGGAGATTGTTGAGATTACGCAATTTAGTTTCAACACTTCGTTCTCTCCATGTAATAATTTAATTTTGTAAAGAGAGAGGCTCTGCTTTCTATCTAGAATTTTTCTCTCTTCCTCTAGGTAATACAAAGAAGAATAAATTACTTCTCTGTTCTTCCCTCCTCATCTATCCCTGGTAGTAGTGCTCGGTGTATTCTCTGTGGTTTTATTCAAGTCTCCGTTTATGGCGGGTGTGTTTTAGATTTAGATTTAGATATAGTTTCTTCAAACTTAAATCTGATTGTCTTCATCAGCTAAGGCATGTCTTCATGGAAATGTCTACGATGCCGTGCTCCTCCACTACTGCTTGTGGGGTTTTTTTGTTTTTGAGTTTTTTTACTTTGATTTTTTGATTCTTTTTGTCATGGCCTTTAAGTCGAGGAAGTAAATTGTCTCCTGGCCTTTGGGCCGAGGAGGAGTAGATCGGTATGGGGGTTTATCTATCATGATCGGATTTTTAGTTTTTTTTGTTGTTTTGATTTTTGTTTTTTGTATATGGGTTATCCATGTCCTAGATCTAATTTGCTCGAAACAGATCTGTTCCATTACTATAATTGCACCTAGGTTAGCGGAAGCGTGAAGTCATAAATATGCACTTGATTGTAAAAATTTTATAATTATTGTATCTATGACTTTGTAACCTCGTAACATTTGGCTATGATTTTTCAGTAACGCGCTTGGCAGGAGATAGATTTTATACAACTAACCACTAAAATTAGAAGGGAATAATGGGCTTTAAATAAAATAATTTTGAGAGTCAAAACCTAGTTCATAATCCACATACTTAAATTTAAACATAAAAAAATATATATTTATTTATTATACTCCCATCACTTAAACAGTTAAATGGGTTGGGCTGCTTTCAAGCCTCACAGAAGTTCTGATCCTGAGTTTTAAAGATTATGGGTCCACATGAGATTGAGAAGGACAGGCAGCCCTGAGATTAAATTATTTTCCAAGAGCCTTTAACTAAAAGGAGGCTGAAATTACATTTGTGTCCCTACCAAATAATGCCTTCCAGGGAAAAAGGCAATTTGGAGACAACTGACCCAATTTTTTTTATAAAAAATAAAAAAATTTGAAACCTTTTTTTGAAGTCTTTTAAGTGATCTATAATAAGACGAATCTAATGGTGCAAGTGGTGGATCTGTATTGGGGTTCATGTACATAAGCTGCACCAAAAGTTTTCTGGATTTGAATCTCTCTCTCTCTCTCTCTCTCTCTCTCTCTATATATATATATATTATAATATATAAATTTACATCACTGATCAACATTACAGTACGGGGGAAGAAGTTTGTCAGAATGATAGCAAGTGAACGTGCACAATTTGAAAAACTTGTGGACCTTCTAACTACACGCGCACTTCTAGTGCGTGCTTTTCATACCTACTCTACCTTTCCCTCTATCTTGTTTGATTTTACAAATATTATTTTAAGGAAGCTCTTAATTTAACTATAAATTTGGTTTTTATATATTTTTTTAAATAATTTTTAATTACAATAAATGTGCTGTAGTTTTTATTTTATGTAGCCTAAGCCAAATTCTTATAAGTATTTCTCTCACGGCTAGAAAATAAAATTTAAAAATTTGGTCTATTCATATTTTATATTTAGTCTGTTTGAATTAGATCTATTTTATAACTATAATTGTACATGAATTAGCGGAAGTTGAAGTTATAAGAAGTCATAGTTAGTACTTGATTGTAAGAATTTTCTGATAATATATTTATGATTTTGTAACGTCATAATTTTTTGCTATAATTTATCAGAGCTTTAAACTGTGTGATGTAAAAACTTTATGATTTTGATCTTTTATCAATAAAATGTAACAAGATTCCTTTTCAAAAAAAAAAAAAAACAAGCAACTAATAGTATTGGATTAGGATTTTCAGTGTTAAAATATTAATTAAATAATTAAATATATTATTTATTATTATTAACTTTAATTTTTGGGATAAATGCAGGTTTAACATATTGTCAAAACAATGATTATGAATTCGAACTCAACCTTCCATTTTAGTTAATGCTAATCACTGTCGTATCGCTATCAAATGTTTGACAATTCATATGAAAGTGTATAGTAGTTTGAGAGGGGATTGAATTGTCACAATTCTCAAGTGCTTAAGGGTTAAGTGCAAGGGTGATTGTTGTAAAAACCCCTTAGTTTTATATATATATATATATATATTTTTATTTTCTTTATGAAATTAAAGCCTTGAGGGTGATTAATGTTAGATTGACGTTTTTGAATTAAGATCCTCTCTATTTCATTTGAACTAAAAAATATCTCGTTAGTTATAGTAAACGAGTATTTTTGTCCCCTCAAAAAGTAAAAAGATAAAATAACTAACTGAATATTGTGAATATCATTTGGATTATCCTATTCCAACCTTGTCCTCTTGTTTTTTTTTTTAATATATATTTCATTGGACCATTTCTAAATGTGTAAGGGGCTCCTCTTTATGAGAGTAGGCCCTAAACTCAATTGAAGTAGCATACCATGTTGAAACTCCACTTTGTAAACTCCACTGAGTAAACATTTTCCATTAGATTTTTTTGATCAGTGGTTGAAAGGGTGCTCCAAATTAGAGCCATTAATGGTATTTTTTATTTCCCTTTCAAGTAATCAAAGGAGATGTGAATCCACTCTCCCACTCACCCTTGTTTTGCCCAATTCTGTAAAAGACAAATAATCCCTTCAAAATATGAAGAAAAAATGAAAAAGAGAGAGAGAGAAAGAGAGAAAGAGAGAGAGTGAGTTTACTACCCCCAAGGCTGCAGCTGCAGCAGGTATGCACTGCCACCAAAAGTTGTGGTTCTAAGTTTAAGAGAGAAGAGCAGCAGCACCACCAAAGCACCTTTGAATTGATTCTCTCTCTCTCTCTCTCTTGCTCTGCTTCTCTCCACCATGTTCAAACCCTACTAGTCTACTTACTACTCATTCACTTCATGTACATTTTGCTTATTCTCACTTCCAAGCTCTCACCATCATTACAATACTAAAATAATAATCCATGCATTATTGCTCTTTTTTAACATACTCCCACAGTCCACTCTAAAAACATTCATTGTTCCTACTGTTCCTCCAGCTCCTTTAAAAAGTTGTAGTGAGTGAGTGTTTTTACTTCCATGGATTCCTATGAAGCTACCAAGGTGGTTTTCTCAAGGATCCAAACCTTGGACCCAGAAAATGCGTCCAAAATCATGGGCTACCTTCTCTTGCAAGACCAGGGTGAGAAGGAGATGATACGGTTGGCGTTTGGACCAGACACCAGTCTGCACAACCTCATCCTCAAAACCAAAACCCACTTGGGAATTCCTTCAAACACTTCGCCTTCGTCCTTTTCAAGGCCCGCCTCCTCCTTCTCAAGAAGCACCTCCATTAATGGCTTTGACATCGCAAACGTTAACCCATCTTCCCCTTCCTCCTGCAACCCTTGGAATTCCACTGGGTTTTCCGCTCCAGCTCCCTCTTACGCCAGCGTTGTGAAGGAGAACAGTAATATTGGTTCCGGCTCATTCTCACCCTCTGCATTGCCGTATAGTTCTGGTCATGACATCATTGATGACTACCAGCTCCAAGACCATCTTGCTTTCCTCAATGATTCAAAGATCGATGATTTGTTCGATCCGCCGCGGCTAGAGCTAGCCGTGAGCCCGAGTGCTTATCCTGAATCTCCGTTGCATAAACGAAGCTACTTGGGTGAAGATGCAAGCTCTGGGCTTGGATGGAAGCCGTGCTTGTATTTCGCAAGAGGGTTTTGTAAAAATGGCAGTAGCTGCCGGTTTCTTCACAGCGATTCCGTTGACCCTACTGCTAATATTGTTGGTTCGCCGAGTAAACTCAACGAGTTTGAACAGTGCCAAGAGTTACTCAGATCAAAGGCGGCTGCCCACCAGCAAAAACTCTCCGGAGGGTCTCAGTTCATGACTGGAGCTTCTTTCCCGTACAACAAGTGCTTGAATATTTTAATGCAACAACAAAATGATCAAACCCGGAGGTATGTAGTACGATGTTCAAGTTGCTGATTTTCGATGAGCATTGGTTAGGGTGTTTGATCGTGAAGTTCGTTCATACCCTCTGTTGCTCATTTTGAATGGACTTTAATGTTTTTATTGTGTTCTAGCTTTTGGATTGGCTGGGATTTTCTGGGTTCTGTGTCATGGAACTTAAATATTGTATTATTTATAATTATACATGCAAACTGTCGATTCTGAGAGAATCTTGCATATGGGTTTTTGGTGGCGTTGTGATGATGCTGCAGATCGGTAGCAGCAGCAGCATTAATGATGGGGGATGACCTTCAAAAGTTCGGGCGGTGCCGGCCCGAAAGGAATGACTTTTCGCCCATGGGATTGGGAGGAATGGTGAATCCAGGTTCTAGACAGATTTACTTGACTTTCCCAGCTGATAGTACTTTCAGAGAAGAAGATGTTTCCAATTACTTTAGGTACGTAATTCATTTTAGTTAATTTGTTCGAATTTCGGGTTGGTGAATTGTGGTTCTAAACATGGTTTTTTTGTGTGATTGTTTGGTTGTTTGAAGCATTTATGGACCAGTGCAAGATGTGAGGATTCCATACCAGCAGAAAAGAATGTTTGGATTTGTTACATTCGTCTATCCGGAGACGGTGAAGATCATTTTGGCCAAAGGGAACCCTCATTTTGTTTGTGATTCACGTGTGCTTGTTAAGCCTTATAAGGAGAAGGGAAAGATTCCGGACAAGTATAATGATCATACTCTCTATATTGGTTTATTTCTTGTTTTATATGCTGCTTGCTTCTTACACTAGATGCTTTTGTTGTTTACTTGTCCAATTGTAGGAAGCAACAACAGCAACAGCAACAGCAACAGCAACAGTTGGAGAGGGGAGAGTTTTCACTGTGTTCAAGTCCATCTGGGCTTGATTCTAGAGAGCCTTTTGACCTCCAGTTTGGTAAGCAAATGATCTAGCAAGCAAGTTCCTTTTTTTTGTTCTTCCTGTTACTCTTTCTTGAAGATGTGCTGGTCTGGACACAGGAGCAAGAATGTTTTATGATACTCAAGAGATGTTGTTGAGAAGGAAACTAGAGGAACAGGCTGATTTGCAGCAAGCCATTGAACTGCAAGGGAGAAGAATTATGAATCTGCAACTTCTGGACTTCAAGAATCATCAATATCATCCTCAGCAATACCATCACGGTTTATCTGTTGGGTCACCCATTCCCTCACCAACCCTAACTCGCGCGCCCGACAACCCGAACCTCATTCTTCCGTCCGATGGCATTGATCAACAAGTCCCAACAGGTGAACTCGTCAATTTTTTTCTTACAATTGAAATGGTATTCATGCTATGTAAAAATAATGACAATTTATTGTGTCTTATTTGCATTTGTTTTGCTGCAGAGAGAAATGGTGACCCAGTTGCAGCTGTTTCTCAAACTTGTGCTGTGGATGCTGATCATCAGCTACAGCAGGAAGTGAATCTGGCTTTCAGTAATGGCCATGTTGATAGCAGGGACAAGGAGGAGAAATCATATCCTGAAGAAAATGACCTCCCTGAAAGGTATGAAAGTTAATTTTCAGATGAAAAGAAATCTTACCCACTAAAGCAAAGAACCATAATTTTGCAGAGAGTATATTCAGTTCCTGCTGTATACTGCTTTAGGTCATCTGGTTTTTTCTTTCTTTTTGTAATTTTGGATTTATTGGACTAGTCATGACTCTCTTCGTATCATTATTTCTATTTTGTTTCCTTTTGTGTTTTGAGCAGCTTAGAGCCCATCCTCCCTGATAGTCTCTTTGCTTGTCCTAAAAAGCCAGCTGATGAGCACCTCACCACTGCTTCCGATGAAAACGCTTCAACTGCTTCATCTTCTTCTAACAGTAACCAAATACTGCCTACCACTTCCCCCATCGCCATGGCTTCACTTAAAAATGTTTTCTCCAAATGCCCAGGTACGCCACACACCACATTTTTACTTTTGTGATCCTCAATAAGAATGGAAGTTCGTTTAAGTTTTTTTTTCTTTTCTTTTTATTGCCTTCTTTTTTCAGGGTTTCTTTTGGGCATGGAATGTAGTTGACAGAGCGTGAGCATTGCCAGCAACAGCAAGGGGGTTTTTTGAGATGCCGGTAAGAGATTATCAATCTTTTAGAATTTAAACCTTGGATCCTATGATTCATACAAATAATTTACTGATTTTTGTTGTTTTTGTCTATACGCAGAAAGGTTTCTGAAGCATAAACTAAGGAAGAAAAAAAAATCCTCTAGCTGTACAGCCAAATCATACCTATATCAAAGAAACTTGTAGACAAGATCGGATTCACCATCATCATCATCATCATCATCAATACAAGGCATACTACTTACAATAAATACATAATGCATACGTAAAAGGACAGATGAACTGATTTATGGGGGTGGGGTCTTTCTCTTTCCTTTACTGTATACACTCTCTCTGCGGGTGTGTGCTGGACCACACAGCATTAGTACAAGAAAGGCTAGTTGTGTAACTTGTTAGTATTAGTACTATATTGTTATTTACCCTTTATGTATTTTCTTTCTTTTACCACCCTTTCTTGTGAGTTACAAAAAGACATCCTATAGAGGAAGTCTGTCAGTGTATTATGCAGAAGTGGCCTGTATGTTGTACAGTAGACCCAAGAAAGTTTAAGAAACTGTAGCAGAAGCTTAACAACTATACTGATTTGCAGCCTCAAAAGGGAAAAGGAGTCGCATGGCTGGAGTGGAGGGTAAAAGCTGTTGTGTCTCTCAAACTTTTTTTCACTAGTTACTGTCCTTGTTACCACAGCATCTGTCATCCATTGGATTGTGAAAATAGGCACCGCAGAAAAAAACTATAATACGAAAGAAAAAGGAGGGGTAAAGAAAAGGTTGTTCTTTCATGTGATTAAAGGCCACTTTAGAGGACTTTTTTGTCTCATTTTTTGGTTTCTTTTAGGTGGACATGAAGGGGCAAGGGCCACACTATCACATGGGTTCTGACACTATCTATGAATGGTATTTGGGTACCACTCGCTCCTTTCACTTTCAGTCATTAGCCTTATTCAAACAATAAAAGTAAGTTGGTTTTCTATTTTCTTGATTTATGGGTGCTGCTGCCTGTCTCTTGGGGTGGTATGAAGACTTATTATATTCCTTTATGTCCTCTGTTTTCGCTTCATGCCTTCCAACTGTGTTTGCAGTTGCCCCCACACCAAGTCACCACATACAATAGAGTTCAACCAGGAAAAACAGTTAAAAAAAATAGTATGTATATTGTTATTGCCTGGGTTGGTAGTAGTTGTGTGAGATAAATTTGTGACCATTTTTGGTGCAAAAAAATCTAAGTTCAGCATGCAGGTTATACTAGTGGACAAGTTTCCCATGTCATTGAGCCATTGCTCATTTTAATAGTGGGAGCTGTATCATTAACTCCTTTCCCCATTAAGTAGACTGGCAGCAGGACCACCAAGAAATTTTTTGATATAGAATTCATCGTCCTGAATCTGACATCTACGATGGTTTACTCTATTCTATTAAGTCACGTCGTGATACGAAACGATACAAATTTTAAGTAAACCTTGACTTGTAAGAAAGAGGTGTTCAAGATCGTATCAAAAAAAAACTAATCGGAATCTCTAATGAGGTTAAGATGTCAGAATCCACCCCATTTTATGTGGTATAGCTGGCCACCTCATTGTAATTAGTAGGGCCTTAATTTTTGCTACAGATTTGGTTTGTTTTGAGTATTAAATTACCCAAAGTTATATTATTATGTAAGTGTGATGTCCAAATCAAGCTCATAGAGGTTAAGAATCTTTCAAGTTATATATACATACACTTTTGTTTGTTTGTATGGTGAACAATCTTTGTGGTTGTCATGACATCAGATAGTCATTATCGTAAAGAAATAATGTCTTTCACCTTAAACCTTCGTATCTTTAGATATCATTAATTATTAATTTATTAGGGGTGGAATCATACCTATTTGTTTTTATGTTTTTTTATTCAGTTTCAATTTTTCACTCAAAACGAAGTACTTTATAGTAATGTTGTTTAGGTGTTGTACAGCTATTATATAACTTAATAACGTGGCAGTAAAAATCGACGGTTGAATCAACACTTGTTAAAAAAAGAAAAGAAAAGGATTGATCTTTATTATCACGTCAACTCAGTTGTATGTCCCACGCACCGGTCTGACAGCACCGATTGCCGATCCAATTTCTATGTCACCACTAGGAGTGGGGTGTTTCACTGTTTTTTTGTTTCTGTTTATGTATTTTTGTTTTTGCTCTTGGCCATTGAGCTGAGGAGGGATTAGTTTCGATGTGAGGAGTTATCTCCCACGGCCGGTAAAATAAAGTTTAAAAAAAATTTAAGCTACTCATGTCTTAGATATAATATGCTTTTGAAAGCCGAAATAGATCTGTTCCATAAAAGAAGTTGTGCATGGGTTACCGGAGGCTTCTGTCACTTCTCGACCCATAATCAAGGTATGTCGTTAATGTGAAAAATGAAAATTTTGATGCCCTAATCCAAATACTCGCGGCGGCCTATTTTCTCTCTATTTTTTACTCTTTATTATGCCATTAGGGTATGTATAGATGCATGGAAAGAGGAATTAGTTTTTACCCTCTAGATCTTGCTTCTGTGTAAAGGCAGGGAAGAAACAATGTTGCTACTAAAAAGCTACCATGATGATTGTTGCACTAAATTGTATTGCCGACCATTATCATATTTTGATTTGAAGTTTTATTTATTTTATTTATTTATTTCAAGAAAAGGTAGATGAGAGGTTCCTAAAGTTAAGATAAAAGAAACAGTTGGTGAATAATAATGGCTAGGATTCTTAATTAAGCCATGATTTCTATTCTTTATAGTAAAGCTCTTTCAACTATGATGACAAATACATTATTAGGACAAAATGATCATTATGATCAAAAGGTACAACAAAAGGGAATATTGTTAACCAAACTCTACCCTAATCATAGGAGCCATATTAATAAACAAGTGGAGCATTTTTCATTTTTGGCTGATTTTTTTTTTTTAAAAAAAAATGTTTTGATGGGACATAAAAATGAAAATTATTTTGAAAAATTCAAACATTAAAAAAATTTAAAAATTGTATATTTATAAGTTAGCTCTTACTTTTGTTAAAGTTAAGCACACGTTTTGTCAAGATATTCACACAATAAAGGAAAAATATAAATTTATAAATATTTTAAAGAGTGTTTTGTGTTTTAAATTGTTTGTTAATATATTTATTTTAAGTGAGTGAAAACAAAAATATTGGCAAACATAACCAATATTTTTAATAGCGTCACACTAAAAAGTAGGAGGCAGAAAATAATAAATTACCATATCAATGGTTCTGCTTAAGAGATGAAGTTATAAAAATTACGGGTTCACCAATCCCGAACCATCCAAAATGCAAGATTCATTTGCTCAGAAGAATAGGTGAATCCCACAACTCGCTCTCTTAAGCCACCTGAATTTATGTGTTATTTAGTGCAATCTAAATAACAAAAGATCCATCCATAGCAATCATGGCCTTTGAGCAAAATAAGGATGTCAAAGGACCATGGAGGGACCTCATGTGATGCGATGCCCCCCTATGCTCTCATCAAATCTACACCGTCTAAAACTTTCAAACTTTTCATCATCACAGCAATCCAAAGGTGGATATTTTAAACACGTGCGAGAATTCAAGTTCAAACACCCAAAATCTTGAATGGATTACATCACAGAGTACGGAGGGGGTGGAAGCGGGGTGTGGAGTTGGTCAACAAAACTGTGAGGAGAACGTGCAGAAATTGGAGGAAGAAAGGGTTAATTACGTAATTTAACATACGCTATGTTTCCCAAAGTTATTTTACGTTATCTTTTTTTTTTTTTTGAATATATAAATATACCATTTTTTTAATATCTCTCTCTCTCTCTCTCTCTCCCCGAGGGGGGTAGCTCAATTAAATTGAATAACAAAAACCTGTAAACCGACCTTGATTATCCGGTTTTAACTGGATTTGATTTAGGGTTAGTTTTGTTTATTGGTTAATTTGAAAACGTGTGATTTAAAAAAAAATATAATAATAATAATTTTAAAATGTAATTAATGGAAATAAGATTTTTGAAAACATATTATGATTTGACCTTTAAAATCGTTTTTTTTTTTTAAAAAATAATGCACCCTTTTTGTCTAAGTTTGAAAACATTTATTTTCACCTTTTTCAAATGCACTTATGCACAATTTTTTTCGATTTTGTTTAAAAATAAGCATTTAACTTGCCAAAAATTACACGGCCAAACGCATTCTTATTTGATAAAAGTTAAGAGGATTTTTTTTTATTTTTTTTAATATTAACCCCTAACATTTCTCTTGCTTATATTGAGGATAAGATGGTGTTCTATGTTTATAAAAGATTTCTCAATAAATAATAGGAACCAAAGTTAAAGGATCGAGGATAAGATTCATTGAAACATATAAATAGGGATTATGATTCCATACAATTTTAAATAAATAGTAAATTCTCAAATTCCGCAATTTTGATCGTTTTTCAGTATCTTGAAAAATGCAACCTATTAAAAATGTGATATGTTACCGTTGGAAATTGAATATGTTTTTCATCAGTTCTCGGTCTCAAATGTGTAAAAGAATAAGTATCTACAAAAATGAAAGAAAAAACATTTTGAAATGAAATTTCTTTTTGATTACCTTTATAACATGTACATTTTTTAATATTGGTATTTTTTTTAAGAGTTTTTTATGCCTAAAAATTGACTCTACAAATATGGACTAAACATTGAACTTGGTCAAAAAATGGTTAAATTAATGAATTATAGTTGGAATTTATTAAACTCATAATTCATTAAACACTTTTTTTTTTTTTTGGGACATGTCTGCATAAAAGGGGGGAGGGAGATTCGAACTAGTGGCATCCGCTTTATTAAGCGTGATCCCAACCGATTGAACTATCTCTCGAAGACCATTAAACACTTTTTTTATGAATGTCAACTATATATATAAGGCGGGGAGTTTGGCACCGAACATGGTTTTGTTAAGATGATTAAGAGTTATTATTATAGACACAAGTCCAAGTAATTAATAATTAACAAATATTTTTGGTCAATAATTACAAGTTTCATCATAAAAAACGTGTTTTTTTCTTTTTGTTGGTGTACGTGACACAGAATTTCAAAGTTAAATAGTGAAAATGATTTTTTTTTTTTTTGTTGTTTTGCATTGGATTCCAGACAAGGCATAATCCAACCCGTCATTATCCAGTTGCGGGCTTCGAGCTTTCCATCTCAAAACCCGCTGTTGCCATCTTTTAATTGCATACCAATTGTTTAATGGAAAATGTTTAACCCAAAATAAAACTAATGGGACAGTTACCGGTTAAATTTAATTATTTAACCGCAAAGATATACAAAGGACGTAATAATCTACGTGGCACTACTTTATTTTTTTGTTGGCAGGAATAGAGCAATTTAGAAAGATAAACGGCATTAAGCATAACATTCTACAAAAATAATATCTGGAATACAGTAGAGAATTTTTTCAATGAGACATTTTTCCACAGTGAGAGATAGCGCTTCTTGCACCACTTGGAGAGCATCGCTTTTCAGGATCACCCTATTAAATTCTAGCTCACGACAAAAATGGGCTGCTCTCAAAGTCGCAAGAGCTTCTGCAATATTTGGCTCGATAATATGATTTCTTGGCGAAAATAGAGTCGCCAGAACCTCTCCCGTCCCATCTCTAACAATCACGCTCACGCCTACACCCATTTACATTATACTTTTGTCCACAACAACATCCCAATTCACTTTAACTCAGTCATAATTAGGGGCTTCCCATATGAGATAATTTGTTTTTGCCTTTGTAGTAGCTTCATCTTTTCGAGAATTTGCTACTTGATAAGCCTCCAGTGTATCTGCATCACATCTGACTATAGTGATAGCTAGGCTGATCTTATTCCCAAAAACAAATGAGTTACGTCTAAGCCATAATTTTCGTGCAACCACTGCCATAAATTTCATGTCCTCTGTGTTCAAGCATCAGATAAGCTCCTCCCATATGAACACAAAATTCTTCATAATTGACGCTCATTTTTTGTATTTGACTCCTACACCGACTCCAAATGTCCTTTGTTGTCAGGCAGCTCCTGTTTACGCGACACTACTACGTCAACAACAATCAATTTTAATTATTTAGTTGTTGACGTAATATGTGTCACAGAAAACTCTCGCCTATAGGCTATAGGTGTGAAAAGTGGTTACAATTAGTGGTTATTTACTAAAATCGCTAACCGTAACCGCCTAGACAAATTTACTAACCGATGGGTGGTTAGTGGTTAATAACCTTAATAATTGTTAATTACTTTTTAAAAGAACAAATTTTTAAAAGAAAAGAAAAAACCAAAATGACGTCGTTTTTATGGTAATACGATAATACCCTACTACATACATCTTTTCTAAATTTTATATATATATAGGCAGTTAGCTGTTTTTTCTAACTGCCTTCAAAAGTTGTTAGTTTTTTCAAAACCATTAACCGTAACCACCTTCAAAAGTAGTTAGCGGTTAGCACAGTTAGTGGTTAACAGACAATTATAACTGCCCGCCTTTTCACCCCTAGCTTCACCATCCTTGCCGTCAACTCATCTCACTATTCTTAGAAAAATCTCTATCATTGTCGATATCTACCTGCAACTTATCACTTTTAACAAGTGGATTGTCTTTAAGATCTCAAGATGAGTCAATTATAGTGTATATTAAGAAAAAAAATATAAAATTAGTCATTACAATTCACTTGATTTGTAATTATCTCTTTATAGTATTAAAATTCACTCAAAGGTCCTTTGGGCATGTTAAAAAAAATAACTTAGTTCATTCAGTTAAATTTCATTAATCGTTTTAACTGATTCTGATAACAGTAATTGTAGAAGCCAATAAAATTAGAATCTTAGAAGGAATAATTATATATATAGACCCCCCCTGTAAACTCCTTTTCTCCCTTTGAATGTGAGAAAGTGCCTTTGATTTGAGTGGTTTATGAACATTGAACAGAGGTAAAGATGATTTCAGGAAAAGAAGAGAAGTAGGTGAACCCTCTATTGCCTGAATATTAATGATGAGTGTCAAGTCTGGCGGAGCCACAATTCCGATGAGCATTTACTGACTGTAAATCCTGACCCATCCACGAAAAATCATCTTGACAACTCACAAGAGCATTGCATGGAATTTGAGGAGCCATTTGAAAAATATTAACACAAGCATGGAGATAAGAAATGCCAAATTCAGTGAACCAAACTGGTGAAAAAAATAAAAAAAAAAGTAGTGGAGCAGCTCAATACATACCATAGTACAATCAACATAATGCCAAAAAAAAAAAAAAAATCTTATGGGATTCAACTATGGCCAAGAATTTGTCCTTATTTTATAAAGGTATAATGATTATTTCACTCTTTTAAGGACAATTCTATCATTGCAAAAAGAAGGACCAACTCTTCTCTATTTCCTTCGAAATAAAGAGAATCCTTTTTCCAAGAATTCAGCCACATGGGATAATAATTTGTCCTGAAACAACACTTGTTGTAACAACAAGCAAATTTAATAACTACAACATAGAGAAAAATACTGGTAGTGATTAAATAAGAGTCACCGTAGAGGAGCACTATTGCGATGTTTGGCAATGGAAGTATTTAAAGAAGTGGGCTTTGTGAACATCGCATTGGATTGGAGGAGTCTCCATGGGCAAAAAGAGGGTACGGTCTGTTGATGGAGTAGAAGGGAAGTCGCAGATATATCGTGTGATGCACGTGTGCATGGTGTGCACATGCAAGAGCAAATGACAACGATAACTATAGTGGAGACCGGTGAAGGTGAAGAAGTGGCGCATGGACAAGGGAGATAAGGGAGGCGCGATATATCTTGCTATCAAGGCACTCATAAGGCATCACTTCAAAATTTAGTTGAGCACGTAAGATCCATATGAATCCCTCACAATGTGCTATTCAAAATTGTTAGATACATAATCCCACTTAATGAGGAAAAATTTAATGGGAAATGTTAGGTGTTCTTCTAGTATTATTATGGTGTCCTCTTAACTGTGATGTGACTTTTAAAATTATCGTTGAATTTGAAATTATTATTATTAACTTTTAATCTATTAGTGATTTTAAAAGCCACATCACAATTGGGAGGATACCAGGAGAACACTAGAAGAACACCTAGCATTTCCCAAACTTAATTGAGTGGAGAGACTTACAAGATTTACTTGGGTGAAATTATGTAGGAGATAATTGATTTTATGAGTATTTCAATCAACATTACCTATTCCTATCATGTAAATATCTTTAAATCTTAATAGTTATTTTAAATTTAAATTATTATGATTTTACCGTATTAATATTTATCACTTTTTAAATATGCAAACATATGACAATCATTGAGGGATAAATATAAATATGATAAATGTTGAAATTTTAAAATCTCCAGTATTGTCGAAATTTGAAGTAATTTACTTAGTACCGATACTCTAAAAATTCTAGAGAATCCTAATCAATTTTAAAATTCAATCCAAAGCTTTTTAATTGTTGAAAAGTTGTATTATAGAGACATACCAGACTAATATTACATATTATATTTTTATCATATAATTATCAAACAATATTGACGTGACACTCTCAACTAATTATTAGATTAATTCATGTTAAAATAAAAAAAAACATCAATTATTAATTTAGAGTATCACGTCAATATTATTAAACAATTATAAAGTCATATATATATATATATATATATATATATAGATTAATTCATGTTAAAAAAAAAAAAAATCAATTATTAATTTAGAGTGTCACGTCAATATTATTAAATAATTATAAAGTCATATACATATATTTTTTGTTTTGTTCAGGAAGAAAGACCAACTATTCCTTTTTAATACTATCTTCTATTGATAAAACAATAATTTAATTTCAAATTTTATCCTCTTCACTGAATAAATCATTAAATAAAATGTGAGATAAATTAAATATCTATAAGTTTAAAGTCAACAGTAAATAATATTAAACCTAAATCTCCTCCTACTTGTGAACATTCTAAATTTGTCTATAATCCATTTAGAAGAAGATAAAAAAAGAAAAACACTATTTACAGAAAATTCTAATGACATAATAGCGTGGTTGAAAAAGTGGCAGGAAAGTGACACTCAAGTCATAGATAATAGTGACAACATTAGTCAAATTGACAACTTGCAAATATTAATTACACCATCATATAAATCTTTGCAATGTTTTTTTTTTTTTTTTGGCTGTTTGTTGTTCTGATACTCATGTCATTTTCAACCTCAAAATTCTGATTGTCAAAGTATTTTCTACATGTATAAGAATCCTATACATTCAACAAATAATGTTTTAATAAAATTTCACTATTAATTCAATTAAGTAGAAAGAAATGTCTAGAAAATTATGTTTTAATGACAAGACATGCTGCAATTTGGATAAAGTTTCCCATCAAATTGATTGTTGGAAAATGTGTCCTCATAGCACTAGACTTTGATATGTATTTTTTTTAAAATATGTGTAAAAATGACATGATAATAGTTTATATTAATCCATTATGTGGGGTGGAGTGATGTATAGTATTTTTTTTTTAAATTAAAAATATGTGAGAAATTTTTTGTTTAGTAATGTGTTTTAAGGTGAAAATTATTTTTTGGTTTTGGGTTTGGATTGGTCGTTATGTTTTTGTTTTAAAAAGAGAAAATAAAAAATAAAAAATAAAAAACACAAATGATGCTATTCTAAATACCAATATCAGTTTAATATACTGAATTGAATGAATTATCTCTAACCCAATTTTTTTTTTTAAAAATGCTATCCTTAGAATACGTAACTTTTACATGTATTTTAAAAAAATATATAATATGTTCTAAAGGCATATAATGAATTATTATGATTTTTTTTGCTTGACATTAAGGTAAAACGACTTTTGAGTTGTTTGTCATATATATATATATATATAAAAGTGATCCACGTACAGTAGTACTATTTTTTTCTTATTTGGGGCTGCTCTGTTTGTGATGATGTTGGTTGAAATGGGTTTTTTTAGTTGATTGAATTTTTATGAAAATGTTGAATGTCAGTTTATGAAGTTTTTTGTGTTTTATTTGTATGTTGTGTAGTGAAGTGATGTTTTTGTTGTAATTTTATTTGTATTATATGTTGAGTAAAAGGTGACTAACAAATATTTTGGTATATAACAATTTTTAATGTTAACATGGCAATGAAAATGGGAAAAAAAAAAACGTTTAAAGTGAGCAAAAAAACTTCTAAAGTGAGCCCAAAACCGGCCCAAAAAAAAGTTCAACAAAAACAGCAAAAAAAAGCGATTAATAAAACAAGCGGTTAGTAGAATGTGGTTAACCGCTAACTAGGCGGTTAATTGCTTAGCGGTTAGCATAGGCGATTACTAAAATTTACTAACCGCTTAGCCGGTTGCGGTTAGCGGTTTTAGTTACTAACCGCTAACCGCAATTGCATTTTTACTCTTACACAAAAAGAGGAGAAGAGATTCAAATTAATGACTTTCATTTCATGAGACATAGTCTTCAACCATTGAAAACGAACCCTAAACCCTAAAAACAAAAGTCTGAATTAAAAAAATTAAAAAAATTTCCACTGGCCTATTTAAAAAAGAAGACTTTATCGTTGCAAATCTATAATACTATTTCGAAAAACCTTATAATAAGACAGGAAATAAAAGAGAGGGAAAACGAAAAAAATAAAATAAAAAGAAAATCGTTGGTGGGCCCCTGGTTGAACTAGGGTTTCATGTTCTTGCAAAAAAAAAAAAAAAAAAGAAAAAGAAAAAAAAGAAAAGAAAAAGCTTCGTTATATATTGGTATATTGGTATAGTAATAGTATCGACGTATCGTATACAGTGGTGGTATATGGCTTATACACTTGCACACACAAATGAACACAAGCGGGTGTGCTGCTGCTTAACCCTCCTTAACCCTTAGGAAGTAGATCTGAAATCTACCGCTATCTCCCTCTTCTGATAGAAAGACAGATTACAGACAGAGAAACCCCATAAAGACAAAGAGAAAGGGAAAGAGAAAGATACTCAGAGAGAGAGAGAGAGAGAGAGAGAGAGAGTAGTGTGTGTGTTTTACTGGTAAATACCTTTACCAAGCCCGCTTGATATATTTCAAAACCCTACTGAGTCCCAACCACAGAGAGAGGGGTGCCTCCACTCTCTCATTTTGCTTTGCTTTGTTTTGCTTCTCTGTTAGAAGTGGAAACCCAAAACCAGAAACCCCAGAAAAAAAAAATGGATCCTTTTGAAGCCACAAACATTGTGTTGTCAAAGATAAAATTTTTAGAGCCAGAGAATGCCTCAAAAATCATGGGTTACCTTCTCATACAGGACCTTGGGGAGAACGACTTGATACGCCTGGCCTTTGGGTCGGAGGCGTATCTGCGCGCTCTCATCCTCAAAGCCAAAACCCACTTGGGGATTTCCTCAAACATATCGTCCACGGCCTCCACACCTTCCTCTCCTTCGCCTCTTAACCCCATAGCTAGACCAACAAGCGCCAACCCATTTTCCCACTCCTCCCCGAGACTGCCAAACGGCTTTGACTTTTCGAAAAACCCATCTTCTCCTTCCTTAAATTCCTGGGCAGTTTCTGGGTTCCCGGGCAACCCCATTAGCCCAAAATCAAGCCCTTTGCTCTCCTACGATAATATTCGGGCTGGCTCCCTTCCTTTACGTTCGTTCCCACAGCACAAAAATGGTTTTGAGAGTGGTAGTGGCACTAACTCTGACCTCCTGGATGAGCACCATATCAGCGAGTACCTCTCTTTCCTCAACGAATCGTCGTCTTCATCCAAAAACGAAGATTTTCTCGCTCCAATGCTCGAATTGGGTCATGGAGGACACAATTGGGCACATTCTGGCAACAATGGGGACACCCATTTTCACAGAAGGAGCTATTCGGAGAATGACGTGTGTTTCGGGTCGGAAGAGGCCGGTTTGGGAACTGGGTACAAGCCCTGCCTTTACTTTGCCAGAGGGTTTTGCAAGAATGGCAGCAATTGCAAGTTTGTCCACGGTGGGTTTGCTGATTCGGTGGATGGTCCTCATGGTCCCATTGTGGGTTCCCCGAGTAAGCTGGAGGAGTTGGAACTGCACGAGGAGATGATGAGATTGAAGGCTGCACAGCAGCAAAGATTGGCTTCGCAGCAGTTCATGGCTGGGCCGTCACCGTCAGCGTACAACAAGTACATGAATTTTCTCCTGCAGCAGCAAAATGACCCCCAGAGGTACACTGGAGATGACCCATCTTGCTTCTTTAACTTACTGTCTGTGTTTGTAACATGAGAAAGTTATTGATTTCGAGTTTGGTTTGGTTTCGATTGATACATTGGAGATGACCCATTTTAGATTTCAACCTTGTCTCTGTGTGTTTGACTAAGAGGGTTATTGATCTTTAGTTTGTTTTGGTTTTGTAATGGTTCTTGATGTATTTTTGGGGCTGCATTGGTGATGCATTGTAGAGCGGCAGCAGCGGCGGCAGCATTCATGATGGGGGAAGATTTGTACAAGTTTGGCCGTTGCCGACCGGAAAGGAATGACTTTTTGGCTATGGCATCGGCAGAAAAGGTGAACTCCGCTTCGAGGCAGATCTACTTGACCTTTCCAGCTGACAGTACTTTTAAAGATGAAGACGTTTCCGAGTACTTCAGGTAACGTACCACTCTTTCACTTTCTAACAACTGTTGTCATAAGAATCAAATCACCCTTATTTCATAAACACGAATTAAGTTGCCATATGCAGTATTAATTGATATGCATTGTGTTTCAATATCTTTTGTGTCAAATTATGAGTGTGATAGCAGCCTTTTGTAGTAGCAATTTTCACCTTTGGACTTTTGAGGGTTTAAACTAAGCATGTTTTGGGAGTTTTTGATACCTCAGAGACATCCATGAATTCCTCGGTGGTGTATAAACTATTGCCATCACTATTCAGGGTTTTGACCTATATAGAACATCGCAGCTGTTAGCCCATATTTTTGCGGATGGAACCCAGTCTTGACACACTATATGCTAGTTTTAATGTTACCTTGTTGGCATTCCTGGTATGACTCTCACCTTGCCCAATAGAGAAGCAGAAATATCCTTGCTCTTTGCTGGACTTTTGGCTTGTTTAAGGGTAACCTTCCATTTCAAGGACAGCATCAACAGTAATGCTGTTCTTTGGAACTCATGTTGCAATTATTTCTCCCTGGCAGTTGTCTTAAAAATTTCACCTATAAGGGATGAAGTTTGCGTCTCATCTTGTGATTTAACTTTCATAATAGAATTACAAAAGGTTGTGACTTGTGCTCCCCTGGATAGGATAGTCAGCCCTAAAACATTGTTTAGGTTTTAATTTATCGTCATTTATTCGATATCTAATAGTTCTCAGTAACAAAAATTTTACTTTTGAAGTTCACTCAAGAGGTAGTTTGAACTTTGCAAATACTATGGCTGTTATCCAGATTTTGCACATCTGATATATGCAGTGTTCCTTTGATTTTTCTGTTTGATATCTGAAACGTTCCTTTGAATTAGTTAAAAAGCTGCACTGAACAGAAATTTGAGCCATGTGTACAGTTTTTAGAAAGTTGCATTGTTTGTCACTTTTTTTTGCAAGAGATTGGTCACTTGGTTTATTTGACTCTGTCAATCACATGCACTTGCTTAAAGAACCTACTGGAGATCTCAGCCGGTGTGGTTATGTGAAACATTTTAAAGTTCAGTTAAACTTTCTTTATTTGACAATAGATGGTTGGTAAAAATGGGGAAATGATAGATCTTTTGAAGGTGAAGTAAAAAAATACAGGCTTTACCTGTGATTGTAGATGAAAGATGAATTATTGCAGTTCATGTCCTAGATTATGGAGGTCACAAATGCTAGGGTGTTTACATGTTTGCCTCTCCAGAATGGAGTTGATTTTTTTAGTGGAAGTACTCCTTTAGATGACTTATGTGTTGGACATCCATTTTCACTTGATGAGGGTTCTCTGTTTTTATGCTGTTCTTGGAGAATGTGTGCTACGGGAGAAAATGCTGAAAAATATTTTTCAGCATCCTCAGGAAAGGGAATCATTCTTGAGTAATTGTAAAGCTTGATTTTGAGAGTGTTAACAAGAGATGTTTTGTTTCAAGTTATTAAGTTAGTCTGAATCTTCCTAAAGTAGCATAAGACATGTGAATAAAGATATGTAACTAAGTGTATATATTCATGCATGCATTTATTTGCACTGTTTAAAAGTCAAATTGAGGAATCTAATTATATTTTTTCCCATCCCTTTCTGAAGCAATTTTGGACCAGTCCAAGATGTGAGGATTCCTTACCAGCAGAAGCGAATGTTTGGATTTGTTACATTTGTGTACCCTGAAACTGTGAAGCTCATTTTGGCCAAAGGGAATCCTCATTTTATTTGTGATTCACGTGTGCTTGTCAAGCCCTACAAGGAGAAGGGAAAAGTTCCGGATAAGTATGGGAACTTTTACTCCTGTGCTATCTAGATTTATGTTTCCACTCCCTGTTTTGATGTTTTATATTTTGATTGAGCGCAGGAGGCAACAACATCAACAACAACAGCAACTAGAGAGGGGAGAGTTTTCACCTTGTTTGAGCCCCTCTGGGCTTGACTCCAGAGAACCCTATGACCACCTTGGTAAGCTAACAGCAAGTGTGCTTCTTCCCCCAGCTTTCTTTTGCATTTACCCTCTTTTCTGGTTCTTGGATAAGGAAAGACTGGATTATTTTCTGTTCATTATGAATTATGAACTTTTTCTTCTTGTTTTTAATTCTTGAATCAGGTGTAGCATGAAATTAATCTAATTGAATCTCAAATCTTTACAGGAGCAAGAATGTTATATAATACACAAGAGATGTTATTGAGGAGAAAATTAGAGGACCAGGCTGAACTGCAGCAAGCCATTGAACTCCAAGGAAGAAGACTGATGAATCTGCAACTTCCAGACTTGGATGAACGTATACACCATCACCAGCGCAGTCTATCTGTTGGTTCTCATGTTCCCTTAACCTCTCTGCCTCATGCTCACATCAATCAAAATGTTATCCTTCCATCTGATAGCATCAATGAAGAAGTTGCTGAAGGTCAGCTATATGATGGTAGCTAGAGCTTTGGTCTTATATCGGTGAGAGATGTAGGAGTTTGGTAGTGATTGAGATGCATTTTGTTCTTGCAGGTCACAGTGGCAATCCTGCTGCAGCTGCTGAGCATCTGCTTCAGCAGGAAGTGAATCCAGCTTGTATTCACAACAATGGCAGTGCCAACAGCAAAGAGGAAAGCTTCCATGTTGAAGAGTATGATCTCCCAAAAAGGTATGGAGCTTGTCAGCTTGATAGTCATATAAAGAGAGGCTAGCCACGATAGCAATCATAACACAGGACTTTATTTGAGTTGTATATAGTTTTTTTTTTCCCTTTAAAATGTGCAAAATTGAATTCTTCTCATTCTCTGATATTATGTTCCTTTATTTGTTTCCCCTTTACATTGGCCATGAGAGCAGTCTAGAGCAGGTCCTTCCTGATAGCCTTTTGCCTTCTCCTACAAAATCAGCTGGAGATAATCTCTCTGGTTTCTCTGCTGCGATGTTGGAGGTTAATGAGAACTCTGCATTCTCAATTTCTCAATCTTCTGATGAAATTATCTTATCACTGCCCAGTACTTTTGTCAGTGACAAAGCTTCTCAATAATTTCTAAATGCCAAGGTGCTTCTCACTAAAAACTCCTTTATCTCCTGCTATAGCCATAAGAGTGTAGGGTAGTTGATTCAAGTGGAGATTTACATTTTCTTCCTTAGGTTTTATATTGGCATGAAGCTTTTTGCAATGCAGGTTCTGTAATAAGGGTGAGCATGGCAGCAGGGATTGACTTCGCTAGGGTATGATATATTCCTTGGTTTCTTGAATTCTATTATGAATTAAAACTACAATTCTAGTCAAATGGTTTTTTATGATTATATTTTGGCAGAAAAGTAGAGAAGCGTATAAGGGAAGAAAAAAATCCTCAAAATGTATAGGAGAATTATACCTACTTCAAAGAGTAGATCCATAGAGAAGATCTCAACGAGGTCGTCATCATCGTCGTCGGCAATACATACTACTAACAGCAAATACATATTCTCATACATTAGGACAGATGAATTACTTGTGAGTAGATTAGGGTGTTTCGCTTTTCTACTTTTGTACACTCCCTGTAGGTGTGTTTCTGGACCACAGACTAGAGCAGAACAAAGGATTTGTAATTTCTATTAGTGTCATCTACACCTTTTCTTTCTTTTTGCCATCTTTTTCTTGTGAGATAAGTTTTTAATATAATTGAAATTTCTGGAAGAGGCTATTTTATCAGCAAACAAAGAAAATTTAGAGGAGCTGAAAGAGAAGTATGACAGCTATTCTGGTTTATGGAGAGTACGGAAAATGAATTTGATCAGTGGAGAAAAAGCTGGTTTTCTTACCCCCCCCTCCCCTCTCCCATCAATCTAGATTGTTAAAGTTTACTTTAAGGAACCCTTTTTTGTCTCATATTGTTTTTTAGGCCCACATGTTGAGGAAGGGCAACTCTTTGCACATGGGTGCTGACATTATATTATGGGGTATCAGAGCATCGCTCTCCTTTCCCTTTCAACTTATTGAATGTTTGTTTCTGCATCTTTTGTTTTTATGGATGCTGGATCCCCTCTGTTCTGACATTGACCTAACTTATGCTCTCGCTCTAGATAGAGGTCAATTGGGCCTGGCTTGAACTGTGTTGCTGTTTAAAAATAGTGGTTTAGTACCAAATGGAAATATAACTTCCATAGTTACACTTGAGAGTTGAAATAGAGCTTTACCTTTTCTTGACAGCTGTGAAATTTTTTCAAAGGTCTGGCATGCAAGACTAGGTGCATCGGTCTATGGAAAACGCTAGTTATATTTGTGCTATAGCTAAGGGTTTTTTGTAATCTTTTTACTTTATGTGGGCAATTTATCTTTTTAACGTCTGACTAATTGGTGTAATTTCTCTTCCATTAGTAAGATAAAAGTAGTGTTTAGTTTTGAGTGACTTTTTGGCAACATCTTGAAGCACAAGGAAGACCAGTAGACCACAGCTTGAGTGGTACATTACAGGACTGTATATCAATGGCGAAATCCTTGGCTTCTGCTAAAGCGTTCACCGCCTGTGTGGTTATGCTGTCTGCATCACTTGCATTGGCTCGCCGTGGCCTGATGTTAACTTGACTAGCAAAATGCGAACATCATGTGGATGTGAGTTTTGTTTTGTGTTTGCCTTTTGATTTTTTTGGTTCCCTCTAGCCGCCCTTCTTTGCCTAAATAATATTAGACACGTGGATTATATATGAATTCAACACGAAATTAGGAGTTAGCAGGAGTAGAACTAGTTAGGCCAAGCCCCAAAATGTTCTCCAATTCTTTTTTAATATCCTCTACTCTTAAATCTTAGTTTTACCTTATAGCATAGGGTTAAAATTGAGGGTATGATATTGTTCGCTTTGGGTATTAGTTTGCACAGTTTTGTTATTGAGTTTATTCCAAAAAGCTTTATACCATTTAAAGAGAGCATGCTCCTATACAAGTACATAATGTTGACTTAACATTGCATTGCAAATGGACCCTTAGATCAACTTCTATTTTTTTTAAAAAAATCAATGGTAGATTAGTAATATCACGTCAATATAATTAGATAGTGGTGTAGTATATAAGATTCTTATTATTATTTTGAGTTATGCTTGAAAACACTTTTATTCTATCACTATCCTATAATGCTAATGTGACTTTTAAAAATTTGAGACAAGCAAGTTTAATATAGTCATGTGAAGACAATGTGGAACATGTTTTGCCAAAGTTTGAATTTCAATTAAATTTGATTCAAGTAGTGCTTGGAGCAGCACTAGTATGACGACTTATAGAATTCATGGATTCCATCAAAATATGCAAAAAGCAGTCATGCAAAAATCACGAATAACTCAGAACTAGGAAATTGAACTTAGAAAATGATTACAAAGTCATCGTGGAGAAGGAACAGAAGGTGAAGAGAGTGAAGGCGATTATAAGCTCACAAATGACTTCAATAATTGCTCTGCTAACCGAAACTGGTGATCAATTGGTACTTTTTTTTTTTTTTTTTTTAAGCAAATAAAGGAAAATGGGTTACATGTGATCGAACAACAACAAAAGGGTGGGCACCCCAACAACAAAGCCCAAACAGTTAAAGCAGCAGAGATACATGGAAAAGTCCAAAAGGACCAAATACAGGAAATGATCCAAAAGGATCAAACAGTAGGCAATGGTTTCATCAATGGCTTTAGAGAAGCCACAAACAAGCCGGGCCTGTTCCTGGGCCGCACAAGGTGGTTCTAAAGTGCATAAAATCTCGGTGAAGAGACTTATGCAGTAAATGCAACAATCACTGTGAAATGAAAGTTGCAGGGATGGCGCTGCATAAAACTGAAAAGGAGCCGCTGAAAGACAACCACCGGCATCAAAAACCTCCCCCACAAGGTCAAACCATATCAGTTCTGGGAGATAGTAACTCACAGAAAACAAGAAAAACAGCACAACCAAACAAAAAAAATACAGGGAAATAACAGCAAGATTATAACAAATAAACAAAAAGATTACAACACAACAACAAAAACACAAAACAGCAGCAAACAACACCGGCAGGGAGAAGAGACCAAAATGCTTCTCAGTTTCTGCAGGGTCCTTTTGGTTTTCATCAAACATGGCAAACAAATAAGTTTCTAAATATCCGGGCCTCTTAGGAGTCCCATTCTTGGAGAATTTAATCAAATTGCTATAGTAAGTCTCCGCATTCTCAATTGTTGCTGCTGCATTGCCCGTGGACGGCCAACCGCTCTTTGATACAACGATGTTGACATTAGCTCCGCCAGCCTTCTCGAGAGCAAAGTATAGGGCATCCATGGTTGCAGCAAAAGAGATTCTGGTAACCAAAGTTACCATCTCTTACCACAACCTTCGATGCAGTGAATATGGCATAGCTAAGGTCGATGCTTTGTGGGTAACTTATGTAGCTATAATATGGGTACACATTGGCAAGAAGTGGTGCTCTAGTTGTGGCTAAAAAGGCAACAATTGGATTCATGAATGAAGTAGCAACGTCACTAAATGAGCCCGCTGATGGAGGGTATGAACTTCCCAACAAAGACATGTCTATTGCATGTTAGAATATAAAGCAAACGATTAAATTCATCTCTTCTAATTAGTTTAAGCTTTTAACATAAGTAGTGATTTAACATGACATCAGAGCAGATGTCGTCACTTCGAATTTGACTCCACAATTCATCAAATTTCAATGAAATATTTCACGTAAGGAGAAGTGTTAGAATATCAAGTAAATGTTTTTAAACTTTTAGTGGAAGCGGTGATTTAACATTACCGTTGAAAGCTTAATTTCTTCTGATGCAAGAGCAGAACAAATGTTTTGCATGGCTGATAGAACATATGGGGTTGTTGCATCAAGAGGCCTTATTTCATTTCCGACAGCAATGTATCGAAATCTGACATCAGACAAATAGTTCTTGATGTTTGTTTGGACCCAATTAGTTGCAGCGGTGAAATTGTTGGCCAGGTTTTCAATGTCATCATTATAAACACCAATAATAAGTTCTATGTTGGATCCTCTGAGGGCTTGGAGGGTTTCTGGATTTGGATTAAAAATTCTCATCCTCCCTATACCATTTGCTTTATACGAATCTATAACTTCAGCCGGAGATGGCAAATCATTGGCAACTTGTCCATAACATAAGCCGACCGATTGTGCGACTGCATCAAAGCAAACCCAGATGACAAACAACTTCAAATACAGAGCATTCAAAACTACTTCATGTCTTTATGTCACGTCAAAACACATTTTCAAATAAAAAAATATTATCAAACGGATGGATAGTATTTGTTTCAGTCATATACTTGATTATGATTTTCTGAGCAGTATTTCTCTTTGGGCATACCACTTAAAAGATTATAACTTCTAGCAATTATGAATCGAACTCTAGAAGTAGTTATGCCCAAGTTTGGTTACATAATAGCGAGCATAAATACATGCACTCCTACTTTCACACTACCAAATGTACATTCTCTGATGTGGTAGTCAAAATAACCATTGAATCTAAAAAAGAAAAAATTCAATAGTGATCATCAAAAATCTAATAGTAATTTTTACTCCCACATCATAGTAAATATGCATTTGAAAATGCGTGTATGATTTCTCATATTATATATATAATATATGCAAATGCAAACTAAAAAAACACCCATCAACCTCAAGCATATATACCTGATTTTCCTGGGCTGGACATCAAAAGCCCTAGAAGTAGCAATATGGCAGCCGTAAAAGGTTTCTTTCTTGTCTTAAAGATTGAAGCCATGAGATGAAAAAGAGGAAAAGAAAAACTGATGAGAGTAGGTTTGCAATGTAGAGGTCTATATATAGATATATATAGATGCAACTTGCATGTTTATTACCATTGAAAAATTTAGAGACCCTTTGACATCAAACGAAATCACACAGCAATTTACAAAGATGATTTGGTGCAGACAAAAATCAAATGTCATGAATTATGCGAGTTCCCCACTTTCACTAAGTGCTTTCTTTTTTTATTTTTATTTTTTACTTTCTACTGTTTTCTTTTCTACTTTTACTTGTCTTACTATTTTTCTTCCATCAACCAGTGTAAAAAGTCCCCCAAAATCAACCCCAGACAATGATATCGTTGAGACAATGTAAAAAAAAAGAAAAAAAAAAAGAAGTCCAAATATTATTCTCAAACTACCACTCAATTCATAACGTTACTTTAAATTTTCAATTGCAACAATGTCCCCTTCAAACTACCAAAAATTGTCAATGTCCCCTTAATGACGAAAATACCCTTAATAAAATAAAATTAAAACTAAAACTAAAACTAAAAAAATAAAAAAAAGGGAGTTTTTTTTTTTTTTTTTTAAGAAAAAAATTATTATTATTATTATTATTATTTTCGAATTTATAGGGGTATTTTTTTTTTTAATAATCTTTTTGACAAAAAACAATTAGGGTAATTTTTGTCCTTTTACATGCATTGAGAGGGACATTTGCAATATTTTGATAGTTTGGGAAAAAATTGTTCTAATTAAATGTTTGGGAGAAGATTGTCAATTGAACAGTAATTTGAGAGGATATATATACTTTCCTAAAAAAAAAAAAAAATTGAAAAATCATAACCTCATGCATGCGCATTCACAAAGCAAGTGTCATTCTTTAGATAAATCATCAATCGTTTTGCTTACATTTATGTTGATAAGTGGCACAAAAGGTAAAAACTCATGTGACATGTACTCAAGATTTGTAATTGTGTTTTGGATGTGCTTTTTAATTTTTTAATTTTTTTTTGATGTACTATATATAAAAATAACAACTACTTTATATATTTTGAGGAGTGTTTATGAGAAGTTGGGATTTGGGCAATCTTTTAGGATTCTTAATAAATCCAAGTGGCATCAATTATGCAAGGTTGCGCATATGGTATGGACAGGTTGCCAATGATTTACCACCTTCAGCTAAAGTTATAGATTTGTATAAAGAAAATGGTATCAAGAGGATACGAATTTTTGATCCAAATCCAAAAACCCCTCAGGCTGTCAGAGGATCCAACATAGAACTTCTTGTTTGTGTTTCTAATGGAGACATTGAAAACCTTGCCAACAATGCCGCTGCTGCAACTGATTGGGTCCAAAGAAAAATAAAGGCCTACTTTCCTGATGTCAGGTTTCAATACATTGCTATCGAAAACGAAATAAAGCTTAATGATGCAATAGCCCTATATGTTCTACCAGTCATGTTGTTTTATACCAATGTCTTGACATAATTCAAATCTAACATGCGGCATAAGGGCTGGAAATTTTTAATATGACCCGCGAACCTGACACGAACTCAATATGAAATTAGCAAGTTAGGGTTGAGAGATCTGATCCGTTTAATTGAATGTGTTGGGTTAAGATTAACCAATATAGTGCTATACTCATGCATCGACACAATCTAAATCTGACATGCGAATATGAATTACCATCCCTACAGTTTAGCCCTACAAATCGGTCTCAATTCAAAATCTCTCCCTTTCGAAATGAAGGTGATCAATGGAGATATGAGTATTTTGAATTGGTTGCTAAATTCCATTATGACATTTCCAAAATGAAATAACATTCTTTGGGTGAACAAAATTTTCTTTCAAATTGAATCGGAGGATCACTCATCCTATTAAACTGATATTTGTCCATATAGTAAATAATTCTCACATGTAATTTTATTAGGATTTCTCACATGTATTTTTAAAAGTGAATGTGACAATCGCATATTTTCTAACACATATATGCCAATTTAATAAACTGAATGAGAAAAATTTCCTCCAATTTCGAGGGTACATTGACATCTATTATCTACTTAAAGGCAAGTAGATTGTCCTTATCATATAATTAGTTTTCTCGGTCTTTAGGTTATTTCACCCAACAAATCATAATCAATACTTGGGTTTGGTTCATCAACCAAATGCTAGTTTAATAGCCTTTTGAGGTTGAGAGTAATGCGTCCTACTCCAACGCTCCTTGACGTGGAAATATGAGTAGCATATTCCTCTTTTGAGGTTTGATACTTGAATCTATGGGCCTTATCTTCCATTTTTTCACTCAGATCATTTCTAAAAAAGAAAAAAAAGAAAAGAAAAGAAAGAGTAGCAGTTCAAGAGGCATAAGGGATTAATGGTTTCAACCTGAACACCTAGTAAATCAGTTGAGCTGAGCCTTGTAATTTGATTTGTTAATACACAACGGATGGCTTTTGTTTGTTAATTGTTATGTTTTTTGTTTGAAAAACTTAAAACGGTGGTGGAGGGAAATAGTTTATTTAGTTTAACCATTCTAGATTAGCATCCTCTAAATTTTTTAGGGTAATTTTATGGTGGAGTTTTCAATTAAATATTATCCGTTATTAATTAAATGTTTAAGATTTTCCCATTTCAATATATATCACGAGTTACCAATAATTAAATTTAAATATCTAGGAGTTGATTGTAACCGACTCAGCCTTATGTAATAGTTATGAGATAGAAATATATTATTTAGCATTTCTCATGGCAATATCTTTATCTTGAATTAAAACTTGGGTGTGCATTAACTTATAATTACGGCGGACAATTTTTGAGATAATCTACGAACCCAGCACAAAATTAAAGGATTAGGGTTAATGAGTCTAACCCGTTTAATTAAATAAGTCGAGTTATGGATGACCAATATAATCTTATATCCATGTTTTGACACAACTTGAACCTAACACGCGGCATAAAGGTAGGTAGTTTTTAACATAACCCACGAACTCAACACGAACTCAATACAAAATTAGAGGTTTAGTTAATGGGTTTGCCCCGTTTAATTAAATGAGTCGGGTTATGGTTAACTTATATAGTCTTATACACATGTCTCGACACGACCTGAACTTGACACATGAACACGAATTGTCACTCCTAATTATAATGTGTTTTCCATCCAAGTTAACTCTGATTTAGATGGAATTAACAAACTGAAATTAAGAATTGGGGTCCAAGTTACAAGGGTAATTTGAAGCATGTTGGATAGATCACATTCATAAAAGGATAAAGGGAATAAAGTGTAGTTTATCCAAATCACGTTCATAAAAGGAAAAAGATCGATCCTAAATAGACTAAATAAAATCCAAATGCAGCATGCCAACCATTCTCATACATATATACTATGAATTTGTCTCATAGTTAACTAAGGTTGCCTGAATCTCTTAATTAAGGAATTTTAGATTTATACTTAAAATAAGTCAACATAATTACTCTCTCCCTAGTAATATACGAATTTATATAAGATATTGACATAGATTCATTTCAAATATATTATAAGTTGAATAATAAATATAATCTAATTATTGTTAAATTGTAAATATAATTAATCTATATATATATGTTCAATTAAGATCAAAGAAAATATCACAACATAAATATGAATTAAGCGTAATGATTGGTTTTGAATGTGAATTAGTAATCATACATGAATGATCGGGCATGAGGTGAACCATGAATCATACATAACTCTCTCTCTCTCTCTCTCTCTCTCTCTATATATATATATAAAGAGAGAAAGAGTTATATACGGAGACGTCTACATTACAAATCTACACTCATCAGTTTTCATTTTCCTCTTTTTCATGGCTTCAATCTTTGAGACAAGAAAGAAACCTTTTATGGCTGCCATATTGCTACTTCTAGGGCTGTTGATATCCAGCCCAGGAAAATCAGGTATGCTTGAAGTTTGTTAAAGTATTTGATTCAATTATAAAATTTATCATTTCCTATCTGTTTAATATATATATACACTTGAAGTACTAATTTGATGTTCAAAAACAATACTATAGCAAGTTGAAGTGATCTGAACATCGATCTCATATAGATCATGTGTTCTACTTTTTGTGATGAAGTTTTGCGTTTGAGATTATTTGTTATCTGGGTATGCTTTGATGCAGTTGCACAATCGGTTGGCGTATGTTATGGACAGATTGCCAATGATTTGCCACCTCCAACTGAAGTTATAGCTATGTATAAAGCAAATGGTATCGAGAGGATGAGAATTTTTAATCCAAATTCAGAAATCCTCGAGGCCCTTAGAGGATCCAACATAGAACTTATTATCGGCGTGTATAATGATGACATTGAAAACCTTGCCAACAATGCTGCTGCGGCAAATGTTTGGGTCCAGACAAACATAAAGGCCTACTTGCCTGATGTTAGATTTCGATACATTGTTGTTGGGAATGAAATAAAGCCTAATGATCCAATGGCCCCATATGTTCTACTAGCTATGCAGAACATTCACGCTTCTCTTGCATCCGAAGAAATTAAGGTTTCAACGGTAATGTTATATCACCACTTATCCTAAAATTTGAAGACAATTTACTTGATCGATATTATAACTCCCCCTCATGTGAAATATTTTATTGAAATTGAGGTGAATTGTTTACTTTATATTCTAACAGGTAATAGACATGTCTTTGTTGGGAAGTTCATACCCTCCATCAACAGGCTCATTTAGTGATGTTGCTACTTCATACATCAATCCAATTGTTGCCTTCCTAGCCACAACCGGAGCACCACTTCTTGCCAATGTGTACCCATATTTTAGCTACATAAGTAACACACAAACCATCGACCTTAAATATGCCTTATTCACTTCACCAGGGGTTGTGGTACGAGATGGTAACTTTGAATACCAAAATCTCTTTGCCGCAAGCATGGATGCCCTCTACTCCGCTCTTGAGAAGGTCGGCGGAGCCAACGTGGGTGTCGTTGTATCGGAGAGCGGTTGGCCGTCTGCAGGCGGTATAGCAGCAACAATTGAGAATGCGGGGACTTACTATAACAATTTGATTAGATACTCCAAGAATGGGACTCCCAAGAGGCCTGGATATTTGGAAACTTATTTGTTTGCCATGTTTGATGAAAACCAAAAGGGCCCCGAAGAAACTGAGAGAAATTTTGGTCTCTTCTTCCCTAACAAGCAACCCAAGTACCAGCTGACCAGTCTCCATGGTAATATACGAATTTAATTATGTATTGACATAGATTCATTTCAAAAATATTATTAGTTGATTTTTTATTTTTTTATTTTTTTTTATAAAGTAATATCCACACAGATCAGGAAAACACCAAAAGAACACTTATAGAGCACCTAGGATTCTCCAATTTGTAAAATTGTAAACAAAATTAATCTATATATATATGAATTAAGGATTGGTTATGAATGTAAATTAGTAGTTACGCATTAATGAATGTGCTGGGCCTCTATAAATAGGGTTACCTACGGAGACCTCTACATCTCATCAGTTTTCCTTTTTCCTCTTTTTCATGGCTTTAATCTTTTAGACAAGAAAGAAATCTTTTATGGCTGCCATGTTGCTACTAATTCTAGGGCTGTTGATAACCAGACTAGGAAAATCAGGTATATATGCTTGAAGTTTGTAAAAGTATTTGATCAAACTATAAAATTTATCATTTTTTTTTATCAATTTAAGTTTTTGAAACAACTGGTGATTTAATATGATATCAAAACTAATATATTTTTTTTTTAGTTTGCATAAGCATGCATATATGTATGTATATATATTCAGACTACGTACATGCTTACTATATAGTACAAGTATTCATATGGCTTGAAGTACTAAGTTGATGTTCAAAAACTTTCTATAGCTAGGTTGAAGTGATCTGAACATCTCATATAGATCATGTACTCCACTCTTTGTGATGAAGATCTGGGTTTGCTTTGATGCAGCTGCACAATCGGTGGGCGTATGTTATGGACAGATTGCCAATGACTTGCCACCTCCTGCTCAAGTTATAGATCTGTATAAAGCAAATGGTATCGAGAGGATGAGAATTTTTAATCCAAATCCAGAAACCCTCGAGGCCCTCAGAGGATCCAACATAGAACTTATTATCGGCGTTTATAATAATGACATTGAAAACCTTGCTAACAACGCTGCCGCCGCAAATGATTGGGTCCAGACAAACATAAAGGCCTACTTGCCTGATGTCAGATTTCGATACATTGCTGTCGGGAATGAAATAAAGCCTAATGATCCAATGGCCCCATATGTTCTACTAGCCATGAAGAACATTCACGCTTCTCTTGCATCTGAAGAAATAAAGGTTTCAACGGTAATGCTAATTCACTACTTATCCTAAAATTTGAAGATTATTTACTTGATCGATATAATTATAACACTCCCCCTCCCCCTCACGTGAAATATTTCATTGAAATTGGGGTGAATTGTTTACTTTATATTCTAACAGGTAATAGACATGTCTTTGTTGGGAAGTTCATACCCTCCATCAACAGGCTCATTTAGTGAAGTTGCTACTTCATACATCAATCCAATCGTTGCCTTCCTAGCCACAACTGGAGCACCACTTCTTGCCAATGTGTATCCATATTTTAGCTACATAAGTAACACACAAACCATCAACCTTAACTATGCCTTATTCACTTCACCAGGGGTTGTGGTACGAGATGGCAACTTTGAATACCAAAATCTCTTTGCTGCAAGCATGGATGCCCTCTACTCCGCTCTCGAGAAGGTCGGCGGAGCTAACGTGGGTGTTGTTGTATCGGAGAGCGGTTGGCCGTCTGCAGGCGGAATAGCAGCAACAGTTGAGAATGCGGGGACTTACTATAGCAATTTGATTAAATACTCCAAGAATGGGACTCCCAAGAGGCCTGGATATTTAGAAACTTATTTGTTTGCCATGTTTGATGAAAACCAAAAGGGCCCTGAAGAAACTGAGAGAAATTTTGGTCTCTTCTTCCCAAACAAGCAACCCAAGTACCAGCAGACTAGTTTTTCTTGATTAGCAGAGCAATTTGGTTTGTATGTATAAATTAAGCTACCCTAAATTTTGATTAATAATAACGTAGCTTATGCGCTTATAATTGTCCCCACTCTCTTCACCTTTTGTTCCTTCCTTCATGATGACTTCATTATCCTTTACTGTCGACATGCACTGCTTCTCAAGTTAAATTTTCTAGTTCTAACTTATTTGTGATTTTTGAATGATTGTTCTTTTTCACAGATTTTTATGGTGAAGAATGAATTAATGAATTTTAATTTGTCATAGTAATGCTGCTCTAAGTATTACTTGACTAATGTTAAATTTAATTGAAATTTAAACTTTTTCTTAATAAGCGAGTTCCAGCAATTAGAATATTTAATTAAAATGAGAAGTAAATTACTGAGACATAGTTTAAATTCAAGATATATGTTCTGATACTATATTAAATTAACAGTTATTTCAAAAACTTAAGTGGATAGAAAATTAATGACATTCTTATATGCTTTGTATAAGAGAATCCTTGTAGACTTGTACGATTGGGAGAAGCTGCAAGTACATGTCAATTAAACCTAATATTACTGAAATATACATGTATTATATTTCTTGCTCAAGTGCTTGAAAGCTTCCATTTGTTTCTCTGGGACTTTCTTTTTATTTTCTCTTGAGCTCTTGAATATCTGAATTTTTTATCTCATAATTTTACCACATGTAATCTACAATATTGAATTTAAACCAATAATTAAAAAGAAATCCAACATAGAGTTACCATAAAAAAATAAAAAAAAATAAAATCTTGAAAATCCTAATTTATCGATTCTCTTGTGAATACAAATGAGCAAAACTTTCTACTTTCTTAATGACATACTCAAACTTGATTATTATTAAGGGAAAAATGCAGTTTACCCCCTGAAGTTACAGGGTTTTTTTTTTAATTTTAACCCAAAAGTTCAAAAATTGGCAATCTACTCCCCTGAAGTTTCAAAAATTGGCAATTTAAACATTCCGTTACTAATTTCCGTTAAATTGGACGGAATTTTTTTGTTAAAAAAAAGCCTGAGGGTAATGATGTAATTTTATAGATTTTCGTCAATTTAGACGGAAAAATTAAACGGAGGGTTTAAATTGCCAATTTTTGAAACTTCAGGGGGTAGATTGCCAATTTTTGAACTTTGTGGTTAAAATTAAAAAAAACCCTGTAACTTTAGGGGGTAAACTGCATTTTCCCCTATTATTAAACTTCATAATTAAGGTTGAGCTTAATCCTTAACAAGTTAAACAAGCTTAAACTCTACTTTTTAACCTAATCAAGCCAAGCTTATACATGAACTTTTGAGCATGACTAGAGAATTAATTATAGAAGTTAATTTAGAGCTTCCATCGCCACATGATTAAATTAGCCTTCAATCCAAAAGGAATAATCAAAGTAAAATGTCATGTAATAATTAGGGTTAAATTCACTTTACCCTTCTGAAGTTTCATAAATTTTTCTATTCGAACCCCAATGTTTAAAAGTTGGCAATGTGCCCCCCTAATGTTTCAAAAATTTTCAATTCAGACCGTCTGTTACTAATTTCCGTCTAATTGGACTGAAATCATTCCACGTGCGTCTCACGTTGGATTTTGATGCCCTTTATTCCAATTTTGCCCTCATTAAAAATTTTGAAATTACGTAATTACCCTCAATTTCATAGGTTTTAATGAGAGTAATTACGTACTTTCATAGGTTTTAATGAGAACAAAATTGGAATAAAGGACATCAAAATCCCACATGAGACGCATGTGGAATGATTTCCGTCCAATTAGATGGAAATTAGTAATGGAGGGTCTGAATTGAAATTTTTTGAAACATTAGGGGGTACATTGCCAATTTTTAAATAATGGGGTTCGAATTAAAAAACTCCTGAAATTTTAGGGGGGCAAAGTGAATTTTCCCCTAATAATTAAGTTGAATTCCTATTGCCCTGTAATTAAATATTTTGTCCTCCAATTCAAAAGGAGTAGTGCAAGTATCATGTCACGTTATAAAATCAGTGTTATTAACAAAATTGTGAAAAGTATCCCATTGCGTTTGAAAAAAAAAAAGACCATTAAAAAAAAGGTTAAAAAATTCACGTTTTTAAAGGCAAGCACGATTTTAAAGCTGTTGAACAATGAACCCTAATTTTACTAAACACTTTTAACTATGTTTTAAAATCTCTATTTTTTCAAACTGCACGTTTTGAAATCATTAAACCAAAAAGACACTTGATCATTAGTTCTCCAAACTCCATATGATCAGATCAGAAGTAGATCCCTAAATACATTTAGTGCTCAGGGTGCAAGGTTACACATTTTTCATACTAATTTGATGTGTATCAGTTTTCACAAAATCAAACCCCCTGATTTGGCATTACCTATTTTTTTTCCATCATGTTAAATGATAAAAAAAATATGAACCCATATTATTGTAAGAAAACACAGAGCCTGATATTAGTAGTAGTATTCTTTTTATGTGAAACTCTTTGTTATAATCTTAAGTGTTCCACATGGCTTGAGTATAACCTTATGCATGCGTATATAAGGTCTTGGATACTCATCCCCTTGCAAGCCGTTTTTTAAGGGTCTACCCAAGGTTTGTATTATTTGACATTTGGTACGTATCAGAGCCAAGCATCACGTCACAGATTCGAGTCACGGAGGGGATAGCCTATGAGATAGAATGGGTCGCTGGCGTGGTGATATGTTACAATCCTAAGTCTCCTACATAACTTAGGGATAACCTAAAGCATGTGTATATAAGTTTTTGGACGCCCTCCTCTTGCAAGCCAGTTTTTAAAGACGAGTTCTACCCAAAATTTGTATTGCCCTTTCATTTGCCTCATTATGCTTCAACGAAACTTTTGGAGGAAGCACACCCACCTTTCAAATTTGATAAATTTTAAGATAGCAATCTGTGATTTATAGTGATGATTTCTTCTCCTTTTTAAAGTGAAGGTATTAGGTATATGTGATCATTCAATCTTTCATGGCACTTAATCAACGACCCTTAATTTACCTCCGAACATTAATTTTGAGACCCATTTTTATGGCATATTAGTTTGATCCTATGATATACGATCATATAATATCTGGCTGCCTCTGATCAGGTGAGAGACCTCCCTGGCTGCCAATTTTTAGGACAAGTTTCAGACCAATGATATGGGGGAAAAAAGTGAAGGTCAAGGCACTTGCCCTTCAGGAGATATTTGGTTCTCTTACTGGTGCTCTTTGTAAGCCTATAGTTCTTCATATGGCCTCATAGATTGGATTTAAAGCTCATTCTTATCCCTGGTATGTTTTTTCCTTAGACTTCATGAAATTTTCTTCTTTTTGCAGCCATAGCTTTACACAAGATCTTGATAGTAAAAAATAAAGCAATCGATTCACTAAAATGTAGCATATTTCAGTCGTTTTTACTGTTCAAACGACTTTAATAGAAATTCCAGTCTATGCAATTTTTGTCATTTTGAAAAAGTCACTATTTGAACGTCACTAGCTTAATAATGATTTTTTTGGGCCCAAAACATCACTATTAAGACGTCATTAATTGTGAATTTTTTTTTAGTGGCTCCAACTCAATGCGATTTACGTAGCCAACCAAACAAACTAACAAGGTTTACAAAGAGCACAAATCATCATGGGCTTCGATTGTTGAGGTGTTCATGAACACTATGTCTCACGTTGTTTCCTTATTAAGGTGAGATTTTGCTTTATAAATGATTCTCAAAAGTTTTAATTATAATTTGACTCATCCTTTTATAGTGATAATGCAAATGTAGCAACGCTTTTCCTGAATCGTTGTAATTGGAACTACCCAAAATTAGGCCTACATAATTGAATGGAAAATCCGACCCATCATTTGTAGACATCTTAAGCATCCTCTTCTACATCAATTTAAAGTCAACACAGTAAATACAAATGGAGTCAGACTCTTAGGCACACAACTTGGTTAAACAGGCTTCTTTCATTATACATGATCTAGATCCATCTCCACTTCTTCCCTTCCATACAGGATAGGAGCAAAAATCCCATGCAATGTATATTGTTTCCTTTATCTTTTGATATTTGCTTAGAAGAAAATAAAAAAGTTATGTAAAAGGGGATGGGCCCATATAATTGATGGGACCCATCAAAGATTATTGTTTTATTCAAATAAGGGTTAAAATCCAAAAATGATCTAAGTGGTTTTCATGCTAATCAAAACACTCCTTAGGTTAATTTTAAAAAGTGATATTATTGATCCTTGAACTTTCTGATTTTATAAGATTAGTCCTTTGGTCCACTAGCCATTATTAAAACTAAATGGGTTGATTGAGTCTAATTTCTGTGATTTAGAATTCAAATGATGAAAATTCAAAAACTCACTCTTATTATTTCAATCAATCATGAAAATTGAAATGGGAAAAGTGCTTTCAATATATAGCTGTCAAAGTCAGGTTTCAATACATTGCTATCGAAAATGAAATAAAGCTTAATGATGCAAAAGCCCAATATGTTCTACCACTCATGTTGTCTTATACTAATGTCTTGACATAATTCAAATCCAACATGTGACATAAGGGCTGCAAATTTTTAATATAATCCGCAAACCCGACACGAACTCAATATGAAGTTAGCAAGTTAGGGTTGAGAGATCTGATCCGTTTAATTGAATGTGTCGGGATAAGGTTAACCAATATAGTGCTATACACATGCATCGACACAATCCAAATTCAGCATGCGGATATGAATTACCATCCCTACAGTTTAGCCCTACAAATCGGTCTCAATTCAAAATCTCTCCCTTTCGAAATGAAGGTGATCAATGGAGATATGGGTATTTTGAATTGGTTGCCAAATTCTATTATGACAATTCCAAAATGAAATAACATCTTTGGGTGAACAAAATTTTTTTTCAAATTGAATTGGAGGATCACTCATCCTATTAAACTGATATTTGTCCGTATAGTAAATAATTCTCACATGTAATTTTATTAGGATTTCTCACATGCATGTATTTTTAAAAGTGAATGTGACAATCGCATATTCTCTAACACATATATGCCAACTTAATGAACTGAATTAGAAAAATTTTCTCCAATTTCGAGGGTACATTGACATCTATAATCTACTTAAAGGCAAGTAGATTGTCCTTATCATATAATTTTCTCAGTCTTTAGGTCATTTCACCCTACAAATCATAATCAATACTTGGGTTTGATCATCAACCAAATGCTAATTTAATAGCCTTTAGAGGTTGAGTAACGCTACATACACAGTCCTACTCCCACGCTCCTTGACGTGGAAATATGTGTAGCATATTCTTCTTTTGAGGTTTGATACTTGAATCTATGGGCCTCATCTTCCCTTTTTTTTCACTCAGATTATTTCTTAAAAAGAAAAAAGGAAAAAAGAAAAAAAAGAGTAGCAGTTCAATAGGCATAAGGGATTAATGGTTTCAACCTGAAAACCTAGTAAATCAGTTGTGCTGAGCCGTATAATTTGATTTGTAAATACACAATGGATGGCTTTTGTTTGTTAATTGTTATGTTTTTTGTTTGAAAAACTTAAAACGGTGGTGAAAAGAAATAGTTTAGTTAATTTAACCATTCTAGATTAGCATCCTCTAAATTTTTTAGGGTAATTTTATGGTGGAGTTTTCAATTAAATATTATCCGTTGCTATTAATTAAATGTTTAAGATTTTCCCATTTCAATATATATCACGAGTTACCAATAATTAAATTTAAATATCTAGGAGTTGATTGTAACTGACACATCAACATTATGAGATAGTGTGAGATAAAAATGTGGCATCTTGCATTTTTCATATCAATATCTTTATCATGAATTAACACTTGGGTGTGCATTAACTTATAAGTAGGGCTGGCAATTTTTTTGAGATGATTTATCAACCCAACACGAAATTAAAGGATTATGGTTAATTAGTCTGACCTGTTTAATTAAATGGGTCGGGTTAGGGTTGACTAATCTTATATCCAAAATTTGACATGACCCGAACCCAACACGCGGCATAATGGTTGGTAGTTTTTGACATAACCCATGAACTCGACACGAACACAATACAAAATTAGAGGGTTATGATTGATGGGTTTTACCTGTTTAATTAAATTAGTCGGATTATGATTAACCTATATAGTTTTATACATATGCCTCGATACGACCTCAACTCGATATATGAACATGACTTGCATTGCCACCCCCTACTTATAATATGTGTTTTCCATCCAAGTTAACTCTGATTTAGAAGGAATGGACAAACTGAAATTAAGAATTGGGGTCCAAGTTACAAGGATTTGAAGCATGTTGGATAAATCACATTCATAAAAGGATAAAGGGAATAAAATGTAGTTTATCCAAATCACGTTCATAAAATGAAAAAGATCCTAAATTGACTAAATAAAATCCAAATGCAGCATGCCAACCATTCTCATACTTATATACTATGAATTTGTCTCATAATTAACTAAGGCTGCCTGAATCTCCTAATTAAGGAATTTTAGATTTATACTTAAATAAGTCAACATAATTACTCTCTCCCTAGTAATATAAGAATTTATATAAGATATTGACATAGATTTATTTCAAATAGTTGAATAATAAATATAATCTAATTATTATTAAATTGTAAATATAATTGATATATATATACACGGATATATGCTCAATTTAGATCAAAGAAATATCACAAAATAAATATGAATTAGGCGCAATTATTGGTTATGAATGTCAATTAGTAATTATACATGAATGGTCGGGCATGAGGTGAACCTTGATTGTGCAGGGCCTCTATATATAGGATTACAAATCTACACTCATCAGTTTTCCTTTTCCTCTTTTTCATGGCTTCAATCTTTGAGACAAGAAAGAAACCTTTTATGGCTGCCATATTGCTACTTCTAGGGCTGTTGATATCCAGCCCAGGAAATCAGGTATGGTTGAGGTTTGTTAAAGTATTTGATTCAATTATAAAATTTATCGTTTCCTATCTGTTTAAGCAGTATATATAATCATACGACAGACATGCTTACTATTGTACTAGTTTTCATAAGGTTTGAAGTACTAAGTTGATGTTCAAAAACATTACTGTAGCATGGTTGAAGTGATCTGAACATCTCATATAGATCATGTGTTCTACTCTTTGTGATGAAGTTTTGCATTTGAGGTTGTTTGTTATCTGGGTATGCTTTGATGCAGTTGCACAATCGGTGGGCGTATGTTATGGATAGATTGCCAATGATTTGCCACCTCCCGCTGAAGTTATAGATATGTATAAAGCAAATGGTATCGAGAGGATGAGAATTTTTAATCCAAATTCAGAAACCCTTGAGGCCCTCAGAGGATCGAACATAGAACTTATTATCGGCGTTTATAATGATGACATTGAAAACCTTGCCAACAACGCTGTCGCTACAAATGAGTGGGTCCAGACAAACATAAAGGCCTACTTGCCTGATGTCAGATTTCGATACATTGCTGTCAGGAATGAAATAAAGCCTAATGATCCAATGGCTGTTCCATTAGCCAAGAAGAACATTCACGCTTCTCTTGCATCCGAAGAAATTAAGGTTTCAACGGTAATGTTAAATCATCACTTATCCTAAAATTTGAAGATTATTTCCTTGAACAATATTATAACACTCCCCTCACTTGAAATATTTTTTTGAAATTGAGGTGAATTGTTTACTTTATATTCTAACAGGTAATAGACATGTCTTTGTTGGGAAGTTCATACCCTCCATCAACAGGCTCATTTAGGGACGTTGCTACTTCATACATGAATCCAATCGTTGCCTTCCTAGCCACAACTGGGTAGACAGGTAATAGACATGTCTTTGTTGGGAAGTTCATACCCTCAATCAACAGGCTCATTTAGTGACGTTGCTACTTCATACATGAATCCAATCGTTGCCTTCCTAGCCACAACTGGAGCACCACTTCTTGCCAATGTGTACCCATATTTTAGCTACATAAGTAACACACAAACCATCGACCTTAACTGTGCCTTATTCACTTCACCAGGGGTTGTGGTACGAGATGGCAACTTTGAATGCCAAAGTCTCTTTGCTGCAAGCATGGATGCCCTCTACTCTGCTCTCCAGAAGGTTGGCGGAGCCAATGTGGGTGTCGTTGTATCGGAGAGCGGTTGGCCGTCTGTAGGCGGTATAGCAGCAACAATTGAGAATGCGGAGACTTACTATAGCAATTTGATTAGATACTCCAAGAATGGCACTCCCAAGAGGCCTGTATATATATTTAGAAACTTATTTGTTTGCCATGTTTGATGAAAACCAAAAGGGCCCCGAAGAAACTAAGAGAAATTTCAGTCTCTTCTTCCCTAACAAGCAACCCAAGTACCAGTTGACCAGTTTTGCTTAGCAGAGCAATTTGGTTTGCATTTATAAATTAAGCTACCCTAAATTTTGATATGAGATTAATAATAACGTTGCTTATGAGCTTATAATTCTCCCCACTCTCTTCACCTTCATCATGACTTCATTATCCTTTGCTGTCGACATGCAGTGCTTTCCAAGTTACATTTTCTATTTCTGAGTTATTTGTGATTTTTGCATGATTGTACTTTTTTACAAATTTTTATGGTGAAGAATGAATTCATGAATTCTAATTTTTCATACTAATGTTGCTCCAAGACTCCAAGTATTACTTGATTAATGTTAAATTTAATTGAAATTTAAACTTTTTCTTAATAAGCGTGTCCCAGCACTTGAAATATTTAATTGAAATAAGAGATAAATTATCAAGACATGATTTAAATTAATCATAATATTTGTTATGATATTATGTTAAATTAACAGTCATTTCAAAAACTTATGCGGATATAAAAATAATGACTTTCTTATATGCTTGTATAAGAGAATCCTTGTAGTATTGGCAGAAGCTGCAAGTACATGTCATGAATTAAACCTAATATTACTGAAATATACATATCCACTACTACTAGTTATTACAACAAAGCAAGATGACGATTTCTTATGCATATTTCAGCTAGCAAGATACTTAACAAGTCTAGAGAAGCAAGTTTGAGAGTAGATGGGTTAATTTGTTTACTTATCTTTCTTACTTGACTTCTCAGCCAACAACGCATAATATTCATCTCTCATGCTGTTATATTTCTTGCTCAAGTTCTTGAAAGCTTCCATTTGCTCCTCTGGGACTTCCTTCTTATTTTCCAGAAGATGCTTAGTTGCTTCAATTTGTCTCTTGAGCTCTTGAATCTTTGAACCTTTTTCCTCATGCTTCTTCTGCAGGGCTTCCAACTCCAATCCTTTTGCAGCTAAAATGTTGATATAGTTTTTCAAATTGAATGTTAACAATGTCACAAATGAAGTTTTCCTGGGTTTCACAGTTTATTTTACTCCATTTTACATGCTTTTCCAATAAAACCATGGCTAAACTTGTTTGAAAAATGGAAAGTATAATGCTGTGTAAAGGTTGACATTCCAAATGTATCATGGTATTTGTAATAAGTATGAAACATTGTGTTTAATATTTTTAAATATGGCCTTACTAAGACATCAAAAGCTCATTTTAGTAGAAGTTGCTAGCTATATATAAGCCTATAATAGCTAATGATTTTATTGGTATCTGTACATCATTGGCAGCAAGAAGAATATAGTACCTGAGGAACTGTTTGAGCTGCCATCTTCCATGACTTTAACTAATTTCTGAAGAGAAAAGGAAAATTTTGAATCAGAAGGTTTTTTCAATGTACTAATAAGAAAAACCCTGGAAAAATAAAAGGTCTAAAAGTACATTTTTGGATGTGAAGGCAAGGTGATCATCAAACAATGTGAATGGTTTCATTTTATTATGTCAGGAATCCAAAATTTTTGTTTTCTAGACCTCTTGATTGGGTCCATTTGGGCATTTTAGTTCTGGTTGAACAGATTTAGTAAAAATAAAAAGAGCCTGGCCCATTTAGTGACCTGGCTGAGGTGTCTCCCACGTGTCAAGCTGGGGACTATCCAATTGGACACGTCTCCCATGCATGTCAACCTAGGGATCTTCATTTGGGAAACTCATAATCACATGAAATGCATTTAAGATTTTAAAAAGAAATAAATAAAACAGACAAGAAAAACAGAAAGTTCCACTTGATAGAATTCTCATGAGAGAACCATGTGTAAGCAATTTTATATAAATTCTTGTTCTGTTTTTTCATGGGATGCCCACAAGACAGACAAGAGAAACACTAATATTTCTAAAATGAATTAAACTGTAAAATCCCATCACCATCAGCAATATATTACTAGATAAGATAATCTGACCTTACCTTTTTACTCTGCCTTCCAAGCACAGCACCCCCTACTATTTTCTCTCTCTCTCTCTCTCTCTCACTTCCTCTGTCTGGTGGCCCCTGCACTGTGAGAAGTGTGGCCATGAGCCATGAACTGTAAGATTTATACAGGATATGAGCTGAAAGATGGACTGGTGGCAATGCTAGATGACCTATAGCTAAGCTATTGAAGACAAAAGCAATGATGTAGGGCAGTAGCAGTAGGGGCATCTTTCTCTGATGGAAAAAAAGATCTCCACTGTAAATTTTGGTACAAATATTTGCTGGCAATTGCCCACATCTTGTAGCATCCAATGGGGGGAATCAGAATATATATATACATATATGTGTGTTTGATGTTTTCGACAGACATGCATATGATGCAACCTTAGCTCATAGTACTTTGTTTCATCTTGAGAAAGAAAGTGTCAAAATTGAAAAGCTGGAGACCATGCTTTGGATGGGTCTGGGCCTTTGGAATGGACAATTTGTTGAGTTAGATAGGCCAATGTGAAAGGGTTATTCCAATCAAACACAAAAGAGAAGCCAGCAGTCAAAGACCAAAAAGAATAGTAGATTACTTTGTAGCATAGGCTCTTGACCAAATATGGATATATATACGGCAGCAGACCATACCATGAATTATTTTAGACCCACTTTTTTCCTTTTTTTGCTAAAGGAATTTTATCATAGCCCTCGTACAGTTCATTCTGAATCCACTTCCCCAATGGGGGCCATCATCTGAAAATGGTTCAGATGCCACTTTTCCCATTTCAATTTTCCTGATTGATTCAAATAATAAGAGTGAGTTTTTGAATTTTCATCATTTGAATTCTAAATCACAGAAATTAGACTCAATCAAACCATTTAGTTTTTAATAATGGCTAGTGGACCAAAGGACTAATCTTATAAATTCAGAAAGTTCAAGGATCAATAATATCACTTTTTAAAACCTAAAAGAGTGTTTTGATTAGCATGAAAACCACTTAGATCATTTTTGGATTTTAACCCTTATTTGAATAAAACAATAATTTTTGATGGGGTGCCCATCAATCATATGAGCCCATCCCCTTTTACATCAACTTTTTTCATTTTCTTCCAAGCAAATATCAAAAGATAAAGGAAACAATATACATTGCATGGGATTTTTGCTACTATCTTGTATATATGGGAGGGAAGGAGTGGAGATGGATATAGATCATGTATATTAATGAAAGAAGCCTGTTTAACCAAGTTGTGTGCCTAAGAGTCTGACTCCATTTGTATTTACTGTGTTGACCTTAAATTGAAGGATGCTTAATTAAGATGTCTACAAATGATAGGTCAGATTTTCCATTTCAATTATTTAGGCCTAATTTTGGACAGTTCCAATTACAACGATTCAGGAAAAGTGTTGCTACATTTGCACTATTACTATAATTATTGGTTTAAATTCAATATTGTAAATTAAATGTGGTATAATTATGAGATAAAAAATTCAGAGATTCAAGAGCTCAAGAGAAAATAAAAAGAAAGTCCCAGAGGAGCAAATTAATGGAAGCTTTCAAGCACTTGAGCATGAAATATAATATATGTATATTTCAGCAATATTAGGTTAAATTGACATGTACTTGCAGCTTCTCCCAATACTACAAGTCTACAAGGATTCTCTTATACAAGTAGAATGTCATTAATTTTCTATCCACGTAAGTTTTTGAAATAACTGTTAATTTAATACAGTATCAGAACATATATCTTGAATTTAAACTATGTCTTGTTAATTTACTTCTCATTTTAATTAAATATTTCAATTGATGGGACTCATTTATTAAGAAAAAGTTTAAATTTCAATTAAATTTAACGTTAGTCAAGTAATACTTAGAGCAACATTAGTATGACAAATTAAAATTCATGAATTCATTTTTCACCACAAAAATTTGTAAAAAAGAACAGTCATGCAAAAATCACAAATAACTCAGAATTTAACTTGAAAAGCTGTGTATGTCGATACTCAAGGATAATGAGGCTTGTTTGGGAAGACAACTCTTCCAAATTCTTCTAAACTTTTCCCTTTTTTAGTTGATTTGACACTACTAACACTTAACTCAATTCAAAAAATTTCAACTTTATTCAAAATTTCATATTATTCAAACAACTCAAACATAATCTCAACTATTTTTTCTCCTCAATATTTGCAATTTTGAATTCAGTTCATTAGAATAAAAAAAATCACAAACCCAAACGAACCAGAAGTCATCATGAAGGAAGGAACTGAAGGTAAAGAGAGTGGGGACAATTATAAGCTCATAAGCTAAGTTATTATTAATCAAAATTTAGGGTAGCTTAATTTATACATACAAACCAAATTGCTTTGCGAAGTAAAACTAGTCAGTTGGTACTTGGGTTGCTTGTTAGGGAAGAAGAGACCAAAATTTATCTCAGATTCTGCAGGGCCCTTTTGGTTTTCATTAAACATGGCAAACAAATAAGTTTCTAAATATCCAAGCCTCTTGGGAGTCCCATTCTTGAAGTATCGAATCAAATTGCTATAGTAAGTCCCTGCATTCTCAACCGCTGCTGCTATACCGCCTGGGAATGACGAACCGCTCTCCGATATAACGACACCCATGTTCGCTCCGCTGACCTTCTTGAGAGCGGAGTAGAGGGCATCCATGGTTGCAACAAAGAGATTTTGGTATTCTAAGTTGCCATCTCGTACCACAACCCCTGGTGAAGTGAATAAGGCATAGTTACGGTCGATGGTTTGTGTGTTATGCATGTAACTATAATATGAGTACACATTAGCAAGAAGTGGTGCTCCAGTTGTGGCCAAGAAGGCAACAATCTGATTCATGTATGAAGTAGCAACGTCACTAAATGAGCCTGTTGATGGAGGGTATGAACTTTCCAACAAAGTCATGTCTATTGCCTATTAGAATATAAAGTAAACGTGGCCATTACTTCGAATCTGACTCCACAATTCATTCTCATTTCAATTAAATATTTCACATGAGGGAAAGTGTTAGAATATCAAGTAAATGATTTTAAATTTTTAAGATAATCGGTGATTTAATTAACATTACCGTTAAAACCTTAATTTCTTCTGATGCAAGAGAAGCACGAATGTCCAGCGTGGCTGGTAGAACATATGGGGCTATTGTATCATTAGGCTTTATTTCATTTCCGATAAACTATGTATCGAAATCTGACATCAGGCAAGTAGGCCTTTATGTTTGTCTAGACCCAATCATTTGCAGTGGCGGGATTGTTGGCAAAGTTTTCAATGTCACCATTATCAACACCAATAATGAGTTCTATGTTGGATGGTGGGTTTCTGGATTTTGATTAAAAATTCTCACCCTCTCGATATCATTTGCTTTACACAGATCTATAACTTCAGCAGGAGGTGGCAAATCTTTGGCAATTTGTCCATAGCATATGCCCACCGATTGTGTAGCTGCATCAAAGCAAACCCAGATAACAAACAACCTCAATCACAAAACTTCATTACAAAGAGTAGAACACATGATCAGATGTTCAGATCACTTCAACCAATCTATAGTATTGTTTTTGAACATCAACTTAGTACGTCAAGCCATATGATTCTGAAAACCAGTACTTTAGTAAGCATGTCTGTAGTAAGAATATATATACATACATACATGCATGCTTATGCAAACTAAAAAAAAAAAGCTTTGATATCATGTTAAATCATCAGTTGTTCTAAAAACTTAAATCGATAAAAAATGATAAATTTTATAGTTTAATCAAATACTTTAACAAACCTCAAGCATGTATACCTGATTTTCCTAGGCTGGTTATCAAAAGCCCTAGAAGTAGCAATATGGCAGCCATAAAAGTTTTCTTTCTTGTCTAAAGACTGAAGCCATGAAAAAGATGAAAAGGAAAACTGATGAGAGTAGATTTGCAATGTAGAGGTCTTCGTAGGTAACCCTATTTATAGTGGCCTACCACATTCATTAATTAATGTATAGCTACAATTTACATTCATAACCAATCCTTAATTCATATATATAGATTAATTATGTTTACAATTTTACAAATCGGAAAATGTTAGGTGCTCTATAAGTGTTCTTTTGGTGTTCTAGCTCCTGATCCTATGTGGATATTATTTTATATATATAAAAAAAACTATCATTTATTTCTCTCACTTTTTTTTTTTTAAAAAAAATAATATTCAACTAATAATATTTTTGAAATGAATCTATGTCAATATATATATATATATATATATATATATATATAAATTCGTATATTACCATGGAGAGAGTAATCATGTTCACTTATTTAAATATATTCCTTAATTAGGAGATTCAAGTAGCCTTAGTTAATTATGGGACAAATTCATAGCAGATATGTATGAATGTATGAGAATGGTTGGCATGCTGTATTTGGATTTTATTTAGTCAATTTAGGATCTTTTTCCTTTTATTCCCTTTATACTTTTATGAATGTGATTTATGATTCATTAAAAAAAAGAAAAAGAAGTGATTTATGAATGTGATTTAATTTGGATAAATTCTTAATTTCAGTGTGTCCATTCCATCCAAATCAAAGTTAAATTGGATGGAAAATACATATCATTAGTTAATGTACACCCAAGTGTTAGTTCAAGATAAAGATATTGATATGAGAAATACTAGATACCACATTTTTATTTTATAACTATCTCATAATTCTGATGTGACCGTTAAAATCAACTACAAGCTATTATTATTATTATTATTTAATTTTTTTTTTTTTTTAACAATTACTATTACAATGATTTGTTGACCTTGAATCACATCTAATTGTATTTTGGTCATTTTCATCA
>NC_081550.1:2798311-2799366 GCF_901000735.1 Corylus avellana
TTTTCTCTCTCTAGACCTGTTTCATAAATGGATCTGATATTGGGTTGTGTTTGTTCAAACAAATAAATTTTTTTTTTTTCCATTGTTTATAGGTTTTTTTTTGGGCTCTATAACTTCTGTTGTTGGGTTGTGAGAAGAAAGAAACAAAGGAGAATGGAGAAGAAAGAAACAGAGACGAAAATGGAGGAGAAGAAGGAAACCCGCACAACCCGCACAACTCACCCCGATCTACCCCGCCCCGTTCTACCCTGCCCCGCGCGGATATTGTGCATTGTCGTCGGGTGGCGGGTGGAAATTTCCAGAACCCGCAGTGTGCGGGGCGAGTGAGAAAAATGCCAATCCCCGCCCCGTGCCCACCCCTAGATATAAGGCCTTAATTGTGTTATACCCTTTGTAAGGCATGTGACGTCATTGAAATCAAGCAGACCATTATGAGCATAATAGATTTATGAGAAATTCTTTTTGTCATATTCCATCTTATTCCTATTTTATTAAGAAATGATAGAATTCATTTTATTTTTAACCATTTCCATAGTAAATGGATGGATCCACCATTGAATTTGTGTAGGATGCACATGAATTCACTAATCTGACGGTTAATATATTGAATTTGTAGGATGAGAGAGAGAAAAAATATTGACATGAATCTTTCATCTATTTTATCAAACTAATGTCAAAGTGCTCATTATTATTTTATTTTCTTTTAAGAACAAAGGTTGATTGGGTAGGGAAAATGAGTACTAGCTACCAGCCTACCACGCTAGCCCAGTAGAACGAGGTATGACAAGTAGCACATCCATAGATTTATTAGCTGTTGCCTTTGGAATTAAATGCTTTTACAATCTTCCTCTACTTCTTTTGGGCAATGCTAGGTGCGTTTTTGATGTTTTTTTAGTGTCTTTCTAGTTCTAGGTGGATATTATTGTCTAAAAAAATAAAAAAGAAAATAACCTTTATTTCTTTCACTTAGTTTTTAGAAAATAATATATACCTAGGACTAAGAGGACACTGGGAGAACACCAGGAGAGCATCTAGCATTTCCCACTTCTTAAACC